>NW_001834498.1:0-10444 GCF_000150035.1 Vanderwaltozyma polyspora DSM 70294
GGAACCATGGGTGGTGGGAGCAAAATTTTTTATTTGGCCCCAGGTGTTTCCTTCTTTTCAATTCAAAAAAGGTTTTGAAAGGAGAGGCCGAAGTTGACCTTCCAGGAAAAAAAAAAGGGCATGGTGGGGACCTTAAACACCATTTTCCCTACCCATAACTTTTTTTTTTAAGGTACTTCTAAAAAGTAAACAATTCCTGGTTGGACCCAGATCTTTTAGGTCATCCAGGAAAGGAGTTTCCTAATCTTTTTCCCAAATATCTTTTAGAAAACATTCTTTTTGATAAGAGAAACAAAGATTAGTGTCTAAAGATTATTTTCATAGACTTGATTTGAATATCAGGTAATCCATATTCAATTCTAACGGATTGAATATCTCCAGTTTCAACATATTCTGACCAAATGTGACTGGCTTCACCAACTACTTGCATAAAGTAATGATACCACATATCATAGTTTTGGACACCAAGTAGTTCAATGGGAATAAGGTCGGTTGCATTGGCAGGGCTCATAACCTGTTTGCGCAGGTTCGAAACCAGGACGGCACCTATTTCTTGAGATTGGAATAGGTGAGTGTTATTGGACTGTTGATCAGGGTGGGACATGGTTGTACTGGAGTGATAGTGGATATATTAACTGAGATCTAAGGTATAAGTACAATTATACGTTAGTTGTTTATTCAAGCTCTTGGTTTTTTATAAATTCTAAATATAGTATACAAAATATAAAATATAATTTAGTTCATAAAGTGAACATTAGAAAAGAGAAAATATTTTCTAGAAACTTGAAATCTGGTCTGCTTATATACCTTTTGAAAACTAACAGTTACCCTGAATGTGTTCCTGTCAGCAAAGTATATCTTTCAGACATAGGGTTAGATCTGGATAACTTAAGATTGTCATCTACTGATTCCCAGAATCCAACACAACGAAGCTGCAGATGCTGTTGCTGTTGTAGTTGTAGCAAGGGCAGCCACAGTTGAATTCTTGCCGCTGGCTCTTCTTCTGCTTCTGCTATTCTTGGAGGTCCCGCCATTGCTTGGGTCCTCTCCATTATTCACTTTCTTTTTTCCCTCTTTGCTCATCGTTAAATTTTACAGATTTGCCAGTACCCGCTGACAGTTCTCGTTCTTATTTTATTTTACCAAACGTCCCTGATATATTTCTAGACGCCGCCGACCAGTTCGGGAGCAGTTGTTGTTGTTATTGTGTGAGTAAACTCCCAAGTGCTTTCCAGTTCTGGTGGGTTCCTATCCAGTCCCAGGAATCCAGTCGTCTTTATATACCAGACGGTTTAGATCTGCGGGTGCTGATGCCATTCTTTGCCGGCGGCGGGATCGTCCTTCCAGTTTTCCTTTCGCTTCCCCTTTTTTTTCTTATTTCTTGTTTCTTGTTTTTATGTCTCATCTCTTTTTGTGTCTGTTTCCCAAAAATTTCCCCAACTTTTAAAATTCCTTTTTTTTAACTTTTTGTTGTTTTGGGATATCTCCAACTTGCCCAGGTGGCGGGCGGTTTGTCTCGGAGAAACCCTTTTTTCTTTCCTTCTTTGTGTTTGTGTTTTGTGTTTGTGTTTTTGTGGTGCGTGCATGAGTGCGTGTGTGTGTTTCTCTCCCTTCCCTCAAAAGATACATCGGCGGCTAATTAGTCTGACAAGAGAGAGAGCATTATTACAATCTCCCCACTCCACTTCCCAACGCAGCAATACACAAACACGACACGAAAAGGAAAAGAACGAGGAAAACGTGACCTACTCCTTTCACAGATTTTGCTCACCATAACGGAACTCTACTCCAAACCATCATTTAAACAATACATAAAGTATACACAAACATGTATTATATTATATTATATTATATTATATTATATAAAGACCACTTAGCAGATTATATTCACATATTAGGATCATCAATTGTCTCCTGGTAACGACTGAAAACATCGTCTTTAACTGGTTTCTTCTCAGTACCACTACTCTCACCAGCGTCACCATCAAATGACCCACCTCTGGGGGTGCTTTCTTGTTCAACACTCTCACCACCACTCTCCTTAACAGTTTGGGACTGACTATCAGCCTTATAATTGGCTTCTGACTTCCCTTTTGGCTCGTCAACATAATCTTGGGCTGCCTGGCCCTCCCCTAGTACCCTATCGTAATCGTGATAATCGTGATACCCAAAAGGTCTTTCCTTCTCATTCGTATCTCTGAGATGACTGTCACCTTCACATACTTGGAAGTTTTATTCAATTAGTTAGTAATAATGCAAATAATAATAATAAATGTTTTCTTAAAATATAATAATTAATAGTATAAGTGTAGTGTTTAATGCCAAGTTGTTGTTGTTATTGTTGCCGTTTATTCTTATAGACGTGTGATTATTTAAGGATCAATTGGTTTGTTTCTCTTTATCCTAGTGAAGAACCTGCTCTTCGACGTCACAGGAGGTTGCTGTTCTCTATATTGATTATCTAGTGTCGCTACATGATCGATCTCACCATTGTCTATAGCCACTCCTGGCGATGCTGCTGGTACTGTCGGTGCTTGTGCTGGCGCTGGTACTACCAGAGGATGTGGTGGTAGATGTGGTGGGGGAGCTCCATAACCTACTTGGGAATACGTTTCCATTGGATACTGACCAGTAATGTTATTAGGATAAATTATTTTGTTTTTCTCAAATAGACTAGTATAATTTCTCAATGAATATATAGAGTTAAGAGTGTCAATAATCAGAATAGCTACCGAAGCCCACGCAAACGCAAAATTATTCAATCCCATGGCTGCTGATAAATTCGATGAATGGAATACATCTTGAGCTTTAGCATAACAAGCTGTATACAATACAGTCGACACCAGAGTGAGAAATAAGGCCACCCATCGTAACACTGAATAACTTTTGAATAATCTGGGAGTTTGATAAAAATTAGTATGAATAGTCCCAGCAAAACTTAGTATATTAAAAATAAGGCCTACTAACCACAGACCCCACGCTGTTCTTGATAGATAGAAATATGTATTTCTATTCTTGATAAATGATTTTGGCACTCCTACTGTAGTAAGGAAGTTATCCACAGGAGAGAAGGGTGTAGCTGCTTCACTGTAGGTACAAGAAATTATATCACCAGCACTCGATATCGAACACCATCTATAATTAAACCATCTTGTCTTATTTGGTGCAATCCCACCAATACCTGAAGTATTCGCATCAAACCAATAGAAATCTTTAAGTGTTCCTGACGTAGTAGAACCTGATAGAGCAACAAATGACATTAACAACCCGGCACCAGAACTACTTACATGAGATATAATAGTTACTAACGTTGTTGGATCCATCTTGGAATTTGTTTTATTATTTAAAGTATAGTATTAATCTAGTACGGTTCTTATATAGTCAAAAGATAAGACAAATTAAACAACCAAGATCAAGATCAAGAACAAGAATCATCAAACTGTTCATCATAATTCATCCATAGATGCTTCACTTATATATGTAATCCCATCCTTCATCATTCATAATAAGGAAGATCAACAAACTCCTGTCATTAATATACATTCATACCCCGCCATTATTGCATATAGATAGAAACTTATCACTCCTAAACATGTACATATACCTATACATATACATATAAAAATGTATGAAAATTCAAGAACTAAATACCCACTTAACTCTCATATATAACCTCAACTTTAATGCGGAGGAAGATCTTCTTAGAGTGCACTTCTTCAAATAGAGGTTTGAGGTTAAACCTTAAAGGATACTTTACTTAATAGTTTCAAACTACAACAATGTTGCGAGAGAGGGGAGAAGAAAATATAGTAAAATCTATAGCAACAAACAATAATAATAACATCTGCGATGTCAAATCAAGATCATGAAATTTTTAATAACAAGGCTATGACTTTTTTAAAAATGACTAAACCAGGAGAGGTCTACAACATCATTAATGATACACATGGGTTGTTTGCTATCTTAACATATTCTACAAGTTATACTATCATAAAGGGGAGAGAGAGAGAGAAGAATACTTGAAGATGAAAAGTGAAGAAGGAACTATTACCTAAAAAATAACAATCATTCTTCTTTATATTCTTATTTCTATCTAAAGTCAAATGGACTATTTATTGTTCCTTTTTAACAGTAATCACATTACTTACTTGAACATTCTCTGAATATTGATCAACAATATGTTTGTTGGAGGTGCATGTATAAGGGTTCCAAATTGCTAGCTTACTATTTAATGATAGTTGTACTAATTTTCTTTTAATTCTTAATACTACTGATTCATTGATTAAATCATCTATTTTTGCAATTATTGGATTTGATTTATCCTTGATAATATCGGTTAACTGTGTTTCCGATATTTGAATATCTAATAATTGCTTTAAATTATCGACATTGGTGATATCAATTCTTAACATTCTTGTTGGATCAATGAAGTTATTTGTAACGAAATCATTAGTTACCAATATGCTTAAATATGACATGTTATATTTTATATTCATTATCTGGCAATCGATTTCATAAACTATATTATCCTTTGGATTGGCCAGGTTGAGTTCATTGAAATCATCACCTTTTACTAATTTCTCATTATTGTATTGATTGATATTTCTAGTTACATCTAAGTGACTTCGCACTTCGTAATCTTCTAACTGTGAAATGGTATCAAAGTCATCATCAGAATCTAAACTTTCATTAATGTGGATTTCATCAGGAGTAACTTGAGTTTCATATTTTAATGTAATAGTTTCATTACTTTGTTTGACTAATGGCACACAGATTGCATAACTATGGAAATTCCAAACTAATGCCCTTTGTGGTATTCTTTCTAATATCTGTTTATGGATAGATTCTAATTGTAATTTTTCATCAATTTTCAAATTCTGAATACCTTCATTTCTAATTAAACTGCATTCTCGTAAAATTGCATTTAATTTACCGTTGAACATTTTCACTTTTAAAGATAATTTGCAAATTATACCTTTATGAGTTAAATTTTCATTGTCATTAATGAACATTTTCTTAATTTCATAACCGTAAGCTTCTATGATTGATTTTTCAAATTTTTCAAATTGATTTAAATACATTACAACTCTAAACCCCTCATCTATATCAATTTTGTTGTTGTAATCGATTAAAAACCTATCAAATAGAAAATTTTGAGTAACGTTATTCTTGGTGAAGTCAGTGAAGATTAGTTTTGCGAAAGATTTATGCTCAAAACTACATGAGACCAACAGTCCCATCATGGTGACATATTTAATTTCACTTTCATTAAGCACCAAATCTTTGAATTGTATTAATGGATCGATGCGTGAGGGGTTTTTACGATCATTCTTATTTGGGGTGGATTGTTGTGGCTTGAATGATGTTGGTGGTATTGATTCAGTTGAACTGGACAATAGATTCCTACTAGGCATAAAACTTGAAGATGGGTCTAGGTTTTGTATGCTTGTATTTTGTGACTGACCGGATATATTAACGGTTTGAAAAGTCCAATAAAAAGTATGAAATGAATTCTCTAACTGTAGTTTTGCTCTTTCTAACCTGATGAAAAATTCTGTGGAGCTTATTACTTCTCTGAAACTTTGGGAGTCATTGACCAATCTACCGAAAAATTTATGAATTTCAGATGCATCCAAAATTAGAACTTCAATACAATTGCTGTTTGGTATTAGAATTTGCCTCTCGGCCTCAGTTTCCCATTCCCTTGGTATAATATATAAGCGTAAAATGGTATCCTTTAAATCTGATAAATCTTTAAAATCAGAGGGATACGTACCTGCAATTGTACCCGTAATAGAATGAACTTCACCTAGAGGTGCATCAATAAATACCGAAGATTTGGCCACAATAGGTGCCGGCGACGTAACTATCTCTGATAATTTTCTTTTCTTTGATAGGTTTCTTTCAACATTACGGAACGTCTCAAAAGCACTACTGGTTGCAGGTCTTTGAATTTGACTAACACTTGACTGGGCAGTATCAAAATATTCATCATCTATCTCTGATTTTACTTGTCCATTAAACCCACTGGATTCCCTTGAAAGAAATGACAATTCATTAGACTTCAAAGAGTCGATTACCAGTACGAAATCTTCGGGCAAAGCGAATGGTATTTCGTCAAAACTAAAACTCTCTGTTGAATCTTGATCCAAGTCAATAAGGTATTTTATAATATTTGTCACTTCCTCATTTCCTGACTTAACGAACCTTGTTACAGTTTCTAGATTAAGCGGTTTTATGTCATCAATTGAGTTTTTAGAATTATAAACTTGTAATTGCAGTATACAAATTTTAGTTAGATGAATAGCAGCAAACTGATATGGTTGCTTTTCGAATTCAATTTCTATATTATAGAACCTGCAAATCAACGAAGCACATATTTTTGCAACTTGATAATTTTTAGGGTCATCGCTAATAAATATTGAGTACAGGTGGTCACCATCATGTAAGGTCAATCTAAATTTATTTTCCTCCACCTTTATGCAGGTTAGTAACCCGTAGAACTGACGAGTTGTCATTGCCACCTATAATGATCAGATAACCAACATTATGAATTGATAATAGTCTATCTTGCGTTTATAGTGTTCGAGATTCATTATTGTTATATAAATGCGATGAGATGAAAAGAGGTGAACGCGTAAGGGAAAGAATAAAGAACTAGTTACGCGTAAGTATCATCACGTGACTACATAAACCAATAAGTACGCATGGTTACGTGTGTATATCATTATCACTGAGGTGAGGGACTGAACTGAAACAGAGTATGTCGATTCACGAAAAAGCCAAGTGCTAGACATCAAATGCAGGACGATATACAGTTCTATATACTTACCAATGAACTGGAACGAAATATTACATAATGGATTGCGAGTTGGAATGCTGGGAAAGTGATCTTTGAATCAGAGGAAAACATGGACGGGCACGAGCCCAAAACTCCTAAAATAACAATGAATACACGGCTAAGGAAACAGAATTTTAGGACAAGTATGAGGTTGCTACACAGGAAGAACATGTGATACAGGGTAGATGAGTTGTGCATATCTAGAGTTAAATAAAAGACTAATTGTTATTACATCCATCATTTGAATAAAAAACCATTAAATTTATGCAATAATATAACTTATATTCAATCGGTGTTAAATCTTTTTATACTCCAATAAGATAGGAATCAAATTAATTTATATACAGTTTATTTAACCTAAGCTAAAGAAGGCATTATCTGATATCAATTAAAATCTAAATATATTAAAATTAGAAGGTATACAAAATAAATAAATAAATATATAAAGAAACAGATAAACGAAATATAAGCGCTGCAAACAACGAAGTTTAATCGATTGGATCAGATTAATTAGTATGGTTATTCCTTGTAACTTCACTTTTAGTTCTTTTGTGGTTTATTAGCGTACTCAATGTGTTGAACATAAGCTGCTCCTTTAGTAGGTGTAACAGTGACTGATGTCCTTGATGTAGTTGGGGATAGAGGAAGAACGAAATCATCAGGAAAATCGGTGGTTATCCAGACAGTGGTTTCGACAATTGGAACAGAAATTATATAAATTGTTTCTGTTGTTTCCAAACCATCTGTACCAGTAAACGTGGTGGTGCCATAAGTTGAAGTAATAAAATCAGGAAGATTCTCGACATATGTGGAAATCCTTGTACTTGCATTCCTAATTGGTGTTTGAACAAAGTAAACGGTATTCGAGGTAATTTCGTATTCAACACATTTCTTTTCGACAATGACAGTTGAATAAGTGATATCAGATGACCCAGTCCAGTAGCTAGTACTAGTAGTTTGGGTGTTTACAGTTACAGCACCAGCGGGGGATAAGGTGACAGTGTTAGATCCAGAACTGTGTTCTGACACTGTTTCACCAGAAACAGAAGCGTCGTTAAAAAGTAAAATGGTTATAAAAGACAAAGTATTAATTAAACTTAATTGAAAATTGAACTTCATGTTTTTTGGTTTGATATTTTGTCGATGGAGAAGATTTGAGTTAGTTTTCCTTATTCTTATGAGATAATATTGTAATTGATGATTCGGGTTATGGGAATACAAACATTGAACTAATAAAGTTATGAAGGTAGTTCAATCCATTAAAATAGATTTTTCTTCACCTTTATATATGATTACTAAACTGAAAAAACTTGCGGTAATAAAATCAATAATGTTTTCGAGATTCAAACAGTTGTTAAAGTTTTAGTTTATGTTTCATTAGTTTCTTTTGGAATAAAGAAAGCCTCGTTAATTGTCTAGTATTATTAGATACAGCCACACCCCCATTTAAAACTGATTTTACCTCATTGGTCTTAAATCATACGATATTATCCCTCAACTATGATCATTACTTTCAACAGCAATTATCAATTTAGAATTTTGTTTAGCAGGGTTTGCACTAATAAGCCTGCCGATGTCAATTTCATTATTTGTAAAATTTTATATTTTAGATGCTCTTCAAGGTTATAATAGTACTGGTCATTAAGACCAACTTATTTAACGAGCTTGAAATTAGAAGTTGAGGTTTAAAACATGAAACCATTGCTGATGTTAAATATCATATTGCCATTGGATCAAAGCAACCTCATTATATAGGACTCAACCCATTGGATGTACAAACTGAATGTCTGTATTGATTGCTAGCCTTTTGGTAAAATTGAGATATTATTCAATTATAGATTTAATTTCGTGTAGGTTCAAATAAAGGCAGGTCTGTGTTTATGCACTGGAATCTTTTGGTGGAGATGTGTATGATAAATTAAATATATAATTAATTAGTATACTATAGCTTCTTCTATACTGAATAATATACCATACTCTACAATAATACACAATATCATACCAAAATATATAATAATACGCAATGGTCGCTTTTAATAACAATATTGAGAATATGAAACTACATTGTAGTAATAATACATATCTGGTCAGCTATCAAGGTTCTTGCGATGTAACCTCAAAACAATACAGGCCATATAAATCATGAAAAAAGTATTAAAAATGATTTAACAGAAATGTCTCTACAAAATTTTGAATTTAACAATATTATAATCAAAGGCTCCCATACTTTTAACTTGTGAGAGAGTTTGAGGTTGCCCAACAAATATAACTTGTGGCTTTGCACCATGTAAACTATGGAAGAATATAAAAGAATATTAGATATTCGCTGAAGCTTCATAGAACAAGAAGTATTTTCTACAGAATATTTTAGACTTTTGGCAAAAATGTTCAGACTTTCGGTTGGCATTTGTCCAGTTGCTTGTCGTAAACGTAACTGAAACAACCAGGCCACCACAGGAAGCTACCCATGACACCCCTTTGTCAGCTAATGTTTTAGAAGTTAGATCTAAAAAAGCTTTTCGTTTCTTTTAAATCAAACCTATGTCCTAGGTTAGTCCATAGATATTTATACAAAAAAGGTAAATTGTGATAAGTACCTCATCTTTTCTTAGGAGATCTCAGTGCTTGAATCAACTCTCTCCCTCTGATTCCTCTTATTGCATTGGATTCACTCTAAACACTCAATTGCATTTAGATTTAGATTTGAAGTGGCTTTTTGTTAGTTATATTGGCAATGTAATGAGTTCATCTTCACTTTTTAATTTCAATCGTTTCGTTGGTTCGTTCTTGGTCAGTCA
Organism: Vanderwaltozyma polyspora DSM 70294; assembly: GCF_000150035.1. Classification (NCBI taxonomy): domain Eukaryota; kingdom Fungi; phylum Ascomycota; class Saccharomycetes; order Saccharomycetales; family Saccharomycetaceae; genus Vanderwaltozyma; species Vanderwaltozyma polyspora. The sequence continues at coordinate 9,640 of NW_001834498.1, forward strand.
TTGATTCTTGTATCTGGTTATCCGTTATTCAATTGACTCAATTGCATACTATAACCTATCCCATCGTGAGCTCATCTCTTTCTTATATGTTAAAGTGAATAATATATACTTTTACTAGTTGAATAATACAATTTCGAAGTTTTCAATATTTGTCCATAAATGCACGGCTATATCTCTGGTGGTGAGATTTCTATGATGTAATTAGATCTCTTAGCATGGACTACACAGGATATTGCCGGACAGTATAGGTGCATGTCAGTTTCCTCATTAGGACACTTACATACGAGGGTGTATCGATTACGCTTTAGTACAAAATGATAAAATAAAGAAAGAGGACATTGTTATGTTTCATCATAAGAATGTCACTAATAGAGTGCTAATACATCGTATATAAAGGACATAGTTCGTGAAGCTAAGATATACACTTCTTGCTATTAAACAAAGGACCAGAGAGATCTTTATATATATTAATACCACTGTATAGTTATTATAATAGTTTGAAAAAATGATAGAGCTTATAACTAGTAACCTTAAGTACTTATATCTACGGCTTGTTACCCTAAATAAATGCTTAATACATTAATTTTTAATATTCCGGACCAAACAATACAAGGGCAAGGGTTTCACGTTGCTGTCCAACCATGTCTCATCTGAGGGTTAACAGAAGGTTATGTATAGTAGAAAGTAGATGTCACGTGCACATAATTGCATCTGAAATATTTTTTTCGAAGTTTACAAAGCCGGGTAATAGATAATGAAAGAGAAGAGAAGAATATTTAAAAGGAGAGATCGAAAAGATAATGAT
>NW_001834499.1:0-10842 GCF_000150035.1 Vanderwaltozyma polyspora DSM 70294
AACAGATGTTGGTACAATAATCAAACAGATAATTCTTGCTAACCAATGGCCGAAATAAGTTTTCCATGACATTGATTTATCACCTAGGAAGTTCCATAAATCTACGACTGTGTAGATACCCACTACGGAGATCATGAATAAACCTACCATTTTCACTGAAATGACACAACCCAAGTTAATACCTGTGATGAACATCCATTTCCACCATTTTCTACTGAATGGAGCATTTCTTTGATTATGGTACATAACAAAAGAGAAGAAAGAAGTTACTGTGAAAAACAATAGCATTGAGTCCAATAAGATGAATCTAGCCAAAGTAGCGTAAGAGTTTTCGAATAATACCATGATAGTGAACAACCAGACGGAAGGTAAAGAATAACCCATAGCTTTAGTGGTGAAATAAGCGACAGGGACACACATAGCGGAGAAAGCTGCGTTAAATATTCTCATTTTAACATAGTCTAAATCTTCAGGATATTCTTGACCAGAAGGGAAATCCCATGAACCATTGTAACCAGCGATGTAACCAGACAAACCTACTAACATTTTACCTAAAGGAGGATGGACATCATGGTAGAATTCATGTCTTAGATAGTAAGAACCGAATTTACCAAAATGGGCTTCATCCCAAGTGACTCTATTGGCAATACCTATTTTATACATTCTAGTGAATAGAGCCAAACCTGTAAAGATCAAAGGCATTAAGATTGATTCTAAATTTTTTAATTTCGAACTTTGACCATTTGGATTAATTTTTTTCAATGGTTTTAATTTTGAAGCATCTTCAGATTCCAATTGATCAGAGTTGTCTTTGATCTCGTTGTCGTTATCATTTTTACTGGTTTCTTCTTTGATGTCTTTGGTGACGTTTACCTTTGAGATAGTGTCGGAGGTGGACTCATCAGATTTAATCTTTTCTGAGTCTTGGAACCCAGTAGTAGAAGACATGAGGATGTAAGTGATGGGTAAGTTGGTAGACTACAGATAGTGTTGGGAAGTTATATAATACACAGTATTATAATAATAAATATATTATTTCTGAAATGAAGAAAATATCCAACCAAATATCGTAGCAGCAAAAAAAAGAGACACACACACACTTGTTATTATTATTTTTATGTATATGAAATGAAATTAGACAAAGGTGGAAAGTAGTTCAGGGTCCATAGAATGAACAGGATCTATATCTATCGATTTATATAATATAATATAGTATAGTATAGTATAGTATAATATAATATAATACAGGATAAGATGTAATTGAAAATTTAGATTAATTGAAAAAAAATCCAGTGGAGGGCCTTGAAAAAAATGAGGTCAGCTAAGTAGTTATTGCATAAAGAGATATAACCAAGGTAGAGAGAAGCCAAAAAAATCAAAAAATTTCAAAAAAAAAATAAAAAGACGAAAATTTAAAGGAAATTAACACGTCAGAACGGGCTGCTCTACTGGGACGAGAAGGGGACGAGAGCGAGCGATGACGAGACAGAAGCTGAGGGGAAAGCCGAGAGAAAGACGATGCGAATGCGAATGGAAATGGAAATGGAAAAGAAAAGACAACGAGGTAGAAAAAGAAAAGGGGAAGTTTCTTTGAATCTTGAGTCACGTGGTGGTGACATCGCATGGTACGAAACTTTTCTTTATTTAATATAATATAATTTGATTTGGGTGATGGGAAAACGAGTTTCCCGTTTCCCACCAAGGATTCTGATTATGTCAGATGATTGTTGTTTGTAACCACCCAAGACTAGACTAGACTAGACTAGACTAGATACAATAAGATAAGATAAACTAAGCTAAGATAAAATGTTAAGAAGTACCTTTCCCTAAATCATGGATAGATAGTGTACGACACATCTACCGGCTCACACAGCAGTCAAACGTTGTAAACGATACAGCTTGACTGTTCCCCATGGATACACGATAAAGTGTATTTGCTATTCTTGAGGGAAATATGTATAGACTTCTTGATTATTGATCTTGGACCGGTAGTATCACTAAAGAAAAAACAGAATATAAATATATAATTTTGTAAATTACATGTTATATATATTTTTTTCCCAGATTCATGAAACAGTCCCAAGACTTTGTAGATTCTACAAAGTCCCATGGGAGTATCTGTTGTAACGAAACGGAAAAGGAAACGTGACCACAAGAAAAAAAAAATAAAACCACAGACACACAAACGAGAGATATGGGTCCAATGCAAAAGACAAGAACAAGAACAAGAACAAGAGTGTACTTTTTAAGCCAGAAACCGAGTGTCCTTTTATATGACAGCTAAGAAGGGAAACAAACTCAAGCTACAAAGGCAAAACAAAAAAAAAAGATTAAAAAGTTTTTTTTTTCACTTTCCGATCTTGGTTGAGCAGTTGTTGTTGTTGTTGTTGTTTACGGTTGGGTACCGTGAATGTTTGGAATTCGTTACCCTCTCTTTCCATACTTGAAAACCAATTTTGTTTACGCATTCAGAAAGGGCAAGCCCGAGGTCGAACTGGGAACATACGGTCGGTACCCACTGGTATCTGGACCCGTTCGGTTGTTTCCTCTAACAGGCAGGGAGGGAACGTTCAGAGTCTGTGTTTTCTGGTCTCTGTTCCCCAGTCCCGGTCGCTCCACACTCCCGCCCTCCAGGTCCTGCCCAGCCCAGCCCAGTCCCGTCTGTTCTGACAACACGATCAGAACAACCTACACTCCTCCTACCGCTGCACGAACTGGAAAATGCCAGCAAACCTCACAGAACAGAACAGAAAAGCACAGCACAGCACAGCACAGCACTCCATTACATTACATTACACTACAACCACCTCATATCCATCCGTCATTTGCCTCGTTTCGAAAAAAGACGCTCTGCTCTGCCCTCTGTGCTGTCCACTCTGTCCTGTTCCCGTGACCGTCCCGTCTCCATCTTCCATCTTCCATCTGCTTCTGCTTCTGCTTCCCTTTCTCCTTCTGTTTCTTCCCACCTGCCAATTTTTGCCATTTCCGTTCTTTAGCTTCGCTTCGCTTCGTTTCGTTTCGTTTCTTCCCGTTGTCGTCTCTCTCTCTCTCTCATTCATCCCAACTTTAACTTCCCAATTTTCAAGTCCAACTTCAATTTATGTTTTAGTTTCACTTTTTGGATTCAGTTGTAGTTTTCACTTTTTTACTTCTCGTTTCACTTTCACTTTCACTTTTACCTTCACTTATTCATTCATTCATTATCCACTATCCTTCCCACCTGCCAACGAACTAACTTAACTAATATCCCATCACCATTCATTGATCCCATTCTCTCCATTTCATCTATCTTTCTCTCTCACCGTAACACACCTTCTTCCGACTCTCTCTTATTTTGTCTTTTCCTTTTACTCTTTACTCAACATCTTGACTACTTTTGGTTTTTTTTAGAAAAATATAATAAATATCCAAAATAAAAAAACTATTACTTGGTCCTTACCAAGAAGAAAAAAATTAATCTAACAAATAAAAATAACATTACTTTATTTTACCATACCATACCATACCATACCACACCTTTATTAAATATAAGAACTTCCCCCCCACCCCCCTCATCCATCCAACCAAACAACGTTTACTGCAATATAAAGATAATCAGTTTGATATATTCCACATAAGATCCTTCTCTGTTGTTTTTATTTGATTTGATTTGATTTGATTTGATTTGATTTGGTTTTATTTTTGTTGATTTTATTTTTCTTTCTGTTTTGTTTTGTTTACCGTTTTAAATCCATCTTCCTATTCGTATTTAATAGTACCAATACAAACAATACAAACAACAACACCAATAACACAATATGGATGGCTCAACTTGGTTGAACAACTCACTGAATATGGAAGAACGTGCTAAAAATGTAAACGACTTGTTACAGGTATTAATGGATATCAACGATATCAACGGTGGTAACAACGATACTGCTGAAAAAATGAAAATTCATGCAAAAAATTTCGAAGCTGCTCTATTCGCAAAATCTTCTTCAAAAAAAGAATATATGGATAACATGAGAGAAAAAGTCACTGCTATGAGAAATACTTTGAATTCAAGGAAAAAAGAAGTCGTTTCAAAATCTTCAGGTAACAACAATCCTTCAAATACAAGTACAAATACAAACACTAATGTAAATGTAAATGCAAATTCAAATACTTCAAATAATAACACTTCATCCGCTGCAAATAGTGATAAAATGGGAAACTTCCCATTAAACATGAACTCCCAAATGTTCTTGAACCAACAAGCTCAACTTAGACAACAAGCTGCTCAGCAGTTGAGAACCCAGCAGCAACAGCAAAGGCCACAACTCACTCCTCAACAACAACAAATAATCAACCAAATGAAAGTAGCTCCTATACCAAGAGAACTCCTTTCAAGAATACCAAATATACCTCCTGGTGTGAACACCTGGCAACAAATTACTGAACTTGCACAACAAAAAGTTTTATCTCAACAAGATATGCATATCGCAAAAGAAATTTACAAAGTGCATCAACAGCTCCTTTATAAATCAAAGTTACAACAGCAGCAACAACAACAAGCTCAAGCTCAGGCCCAACAACAACAACAACAACAGCAGCAGCAACAGCAGCAGCAACAGCAGCAACAGCAGCAGCAACAGCAGCAACAACAACAGCAACAGCAACAGCAACAACAACAGCAGCAACAGCAACAACAACAACAGCAGCAGCAGCAGCAGCAACAACAACAAGTTCAGGCCCAAGCTCAAGCTCAAGCTCAGCAACAACAGCAAAAAGGTAATCAAGCCCAAAACCCTGGCAATAGACCAACTGAGGTACCCAACGTCTTAGGTCAAATTAACCAGATCTTTACCCCAGAAGAACAAAGAGCATTGTTGCAAGAAGCTATGGAAGCTTGTAAAAATTTTAGAAAAACTCAGTATGGTAATAATATGACTGATGCTAACAGACAGAATTTTATCAGAAAATATATTAATCAGAAGGCTTTGAGGAAAATTCAATCTATGAGAATGGCTCAAATGGGTAATAAAAATGCCAATTCAAATACAAACAATACAAATATCAATACTAATACAAATGCTAATAATAATAATAACAATGGCGGCAATAATAACAATAACAATAATAACATTAACAACAATAACACGAATATAAATAGAAATAATAATCCTCCCTTGATAAATAACAATACTGTTAACAATAATGGAAATCAAATTACTACTAACCCTCAGGCTAATGTTAATGCTCAAAAAAATATAACAGGATTGCAAAATAATAACCAGTTCATACCTAATCAAAATAACAATAACAGTAACCAATTCAATGCAAATGTACAGAATAATAATCAACAGCAACAGCAACAGCAACAGCAAAGAAATCAACAATCTCAACAGAGACAAAATCTACTGCAAGCACTTGCTCCTACTCAGCAAGATATTGAAGTTGTTAAAAAAGTTTCAGCTGAAGCCGCAAGAATACCTTTGAGATTATCAGATTTGACAAATACTCTATCAGTACAAGAAAGAGAAGAGATTAAAAGAAAGTTACAATTGAACCAACAACTATTTGCACAAGTAAGTAATTATGCTCCTCAGGTGTATATTTTTACAAAAAGTGAAAACTTCTTAAAAGAAGTACTTCAATTAAGAATATTTGTGAAGGAAATATTAGAAAAATGTTCGAAAGGGATTTATGTTGTTAAGTTGGATACAGTTGATAAGCTTATTATGAAGTACCAAAAATACTGGGAAAGCATGAAGATTCAATTGTTAAGAAGACAGCAGTTGATCCAAAGACAACAGCAAGCAGCTGGTAATAATATGCCACAGAATCAACAACAGTCACAAACTCAACCTCAACAGCAGCAACCTCAACAGCAGCAGCAGCCGCCTCAGCAACAGCCTCAGCCTCAGCAACAACAACAACTGCCTAGACAGCAGATAAGCACAGGTAATAATTTATCCCAACAGCAGCAACGTGTTCAGGGATCTCTACAGCATATTCAGCAGCAAATGCAGCAAAAACAACGTCAAATGGCGCAGGCGCAGGCGCAAGCTCAAGCACAAGCTCAAGCTCAGGCTCAAGCTCAGGCTCAGGCTCAGGCTCAGGCACAAGCACAAGCACAAGCACAAGCTCAAGCTCAAGCTCAAGCACAAGTTCAAGCTCAAGCCCAAGCTCAGGCTCAGGCTCAGGCTCAGGCCCAACCTCAGGTTCAACCTCAAACCCAAGGTCCAAACCATGCCTCTCAACCTCAGATTCCAAATTCTGACTCTAGTAAAGCTCAAGGCTACAATCAAATGATGAATAATAATTCTGTGGATCAGAATGCTGCCACGGCTAATGTTACTGCTAATAGAGGAATTGTTGGTAATATTGATCTAACAGCCAGTCAAGACATTTCAAAGATGTCACCAAATACAGCTGTTTCTCCAGGTAAAAAAGAAACTAAGCGTCCTATTTCTGGTAAAGTCAAAAAGGCCAAGAAACTATCCCCTGCATCTACTACATCAGTTCAAAATACACCAATCCCAATTTCACCATCGGTTGTGAAAAGCACAGCTGGTATACAAGGTACACCATCACCATTAACTACTACAGATATCTCAACTTCTCGTAGTAGTTTAAATGTTTCTCAGACCTCAAGTGGTGAAAATCCTTTCAATGAAGAAGAAGCTCTATTAAAGAATTTGAATGCCCGCAAAGCAGAAATTATTTCTCGTTATAAGCATCGTCAAGAAATTTTCGGTAAGTCTTCAATCGACATGTTTTTGGGTACTTTAGCTGACAGTATGGGTATCAAGGATGATGATATTGATTTAGTAAACACCATTCCTCAACATATTATTGATACTACTAATGGAACAGGTAAGAAAAAGTTTACAAAGACTCAACAAAAATCAAGAGATCAGGATGTAGTCAATGTGCAAATTAAGAGTAATAAATTAATTATGCAGAGTAAAAATGACCCAGAATCACGCAACTATAAGATTGATGATTTTGCTATATCGTCAATTTTTAACTCGCTTTCAGGATTCAATAATTCCAAATTTGTAAACTTATTTGAAGTCGCTACATCTACTGGTTCGGGAACTAAATCATCGAATAATACAAATGCTAATTCATCAAAGAAGAGAAAGTTAGAGGAACTAGAGGTTAGTCCTGCAAATTCTAATTCTTCACTAATGAGCGATTCTAAGAAAATTAAAATTGATTCACCGGAAGATTTATTTGTAACTAAACCTGAAAGCACTCAAGAAAAATTGGTTGATAAATCTTTTATACCTGAGAATATTTGGAATTGGAGTCAATGGGCAGAATTGTAATACAAGATAAAGTTCTTAATTTTTTAAAAATATACCGTTATATATCCAGGTTTCTACGAAGACCACATATGTACTATTTGTTTGTTTATACTTATACCATTTAAATTAATGATTTAACAGTCTATGGAATAATTATATTAGGTAATTTATACATATAACTGATTGATTACATAATTCTAAAATTAGAATTTTGATAAAAGAATATTAGTTAAAATAAAGCAAAACTAAAATTATTGTTGGACAGCATGAACTGGTTTATTTTCTTCTATGATTGCAGAAGCCCATTTAGCTGCACCAATTGTATTACTGGTCATTGTAATAATAGATGAAAATGGTAAAAATTCCAAAATACCAGAAGTCATTCCGAAGCAAATAAATCTACCTATATGTTCATACTGGAAAGTTTTTGACACTGTTGGCTCTTCGCCAGTTAGAAAAAAATATCTTCCTAAATAACTGTATGCTCTCCTTGGACTTAATAATTGATTTGTAATTAGAGGTCCGATAATTGGTATAAGTGATATTATAGCTAAAATCAATGTAATAGCTAAACCTCTTGTCAAAGTATAGGTCATCAAAGGTATATCATAAGTCCAAAATTCCCTATATCTCCAAGGAAGTCTTTTCTTCCTTTTTGGTTTACTTTTAATAAATTTTGATTCATACAAGAACTTTTTCTGTCCATTATTATACAATGCCATATCAAAGATTTGATCATTTAATCTTTTCAACAGCATATTTTGACAAACCGTTTTTGTCATTGAACCAGATTGTAAAATCCATTGTATATGCGCAACAAATAGACCGACTGGACCCATTGACATAATATACCATGTTAATAAGAATGGAAAGAATAGAACGTAGTATAGTATAGCAATGGTAACAAAAATTACTACAAATAAAGAGGATGATAATAGAACGTGTCTCCAATAAGAAGTGACAGTAATCATCTCAAAAAATCCCTAAAATTCAAATGTAATAAATTAATGTGTCAGTAAATTGATCATAAAATTGGAAAAGAATTTTAAAAAAAAAATATTCAGTAACATACTAATAAAGGATAATGCCAAGTTGAATTCACAATTATATCATTTGCAAAATTTTTCCTCATCAATTCAATTCTAGTTCTAATTAATAATATAAGGTCAGGGAAAGAATTGCGTTTCTTGTCATTCCTACCATGTTCGCAATATTCATCATTGGGATCTTTAGAGACTTGAGTTTCTTCAATATTTGGATCTAATGCAATTTTCTGAGTAATTGTTTGAAAACTTATAATATCTATAGGATGACGTCCAGCCATACCTCTTTCAACGACTTTATAAATCATTGTTTAAGGGAGAACATGTAATTTCAATAAAATTCTTCTTTTGCTAGTGGTATAGATAACGATATTCTCCAAGGTCAAAACAAAGAGGTCCAGCAACTTATACTAATTGGATAAGATGAGGTTGTATTACTCTAGTTTATATATAAAATGATAAGATATGAATATAAAAAGGAAATTATTTGATCTGATATTGAATTGACTTAATTAAAGAAATAGTCACAAAAATTTTATTTAGATATAAGGTTTTTTTGTCTAAAAAACATTTTTGCTTGATTTATTGATCATTTTTTATTACTTAGTTGAACTATTCATTGATTCTGGAACTAGCTAGATTAGATTGATAGATGACGAATTACTTTTTAGAAATATATTGTACTTGATAGATCTTAGCTAAAAGAGTAGTATTGTTGATGATTTGGAGGAGGGGAAGGGGGGGGGGGATATGGAGTACAAGAGATGGCATCTATTAACCTTTTAAGTATTAGAGATAATAAGAGCAAAAAAAATTATAGAAAATATACTTGATGGGTATGTGGAGAATTCGTTGATGTTTTAAGGAGGACACATACACACTTCCTTAATAATACTTTAAATATCACGATCTTTTGTAGATCAGGCGGAAAGGAGGAGGAGGATTATGATTGGGATATTTTGAAGAGTAAAAGATATAATAAGAAAAAGAGACTAGTTGGTGTCAATCAAATGTAGATGCTCTTGTTCTTGTTCATGGTCAAGTTCATGTTCATGTTCATGTTTATGTTTATGTTCATCCTCTGGTTCATTCTCTGGTTCATCCTCTGGTTCATCCTCTGGTTCATCCTCTGGTTCATCCTCTGGTTCTTCTTCTGGTTCTTGATCATCGTGATGATGTTGATGTTTATGTTGATTCCCTTTGTCTATAAAAATATCTTGATTTTTCTTAGACAAAATCATATCATACTCCCATAATCCATATGCGATAAACGAAGTTGTTCTAGTAATTACTGATACAAAGGGAATCATTTCTAAAAATCCGGTTATAATCCCTAGCGTAAACCAATTATAATATCTTTTGTAATATAATACATTAATATCATCATCAGAGGCATAATTTATATTTTTTTCATATGGCAAACTGAAAACAATACCTCTTCCTGCAGAAAATTGTATACACCATATGACGACACCAACTCCAGGTACTAAGCTTAATGATATTAAAATTAGATATCCTATTAAGGTCAATAGCCATTTTATTATTTTATAAGGAACAGAAAAAGCCCAGAATTCAAGTGACAGCTCTTGGTGAGTAATCTTTGTTGTAGCTTGATAAAGATCCTTAAAATGAGATACTGGTTTATCCTGATACCTTAAGTAAGAGCTTTTTTTCTTTTTCAAAGTTATATCCATAATTGTGTTTAAATAACTTTCTTTATTATAAAACCAAAGTCCATTTTCTAAAGTGTCATAATTTGCCATTGAGGAACCATATATTATGGTGAAGAGAAATCCAAATGGACCAAATAATAATGTATTCATTGCTAATAAAAATGGGAATGCAACAACCCAAAAAATCATTAAATTTGTAATATATAATCCAGTATAATGGAGTAAAAAATATAGTATTGGTTGAGCATAAGCTCGATTTGTGAATAGTTCTCTTAGACCCTAAGATGTTTTATTTAAAAAAAAATTGTTAGTAATTGATTTTGATTTCTTGTTTACTATGAGTAAGTGTAATAAATTAATCAGTTATCGAATGGTGGACATACTTTAATTTGATAGCTCAAATATTCTTTCTCTCTGTGTTCTGTTAAACTGCCTCTTGCCAAAGTGAAATTATATTTAATTTCATTAAATTTTTGGGCCCAAGATTCTCTAATTCTCTCTCTAGCAGATAAATGAGGTCCAGGAACTGGTAAAATATGTGGCAATTGAGCATTGCTTTTAATTTCAGTCATCTTTATGTAATTCCACTAGAAAAAGGTAGTCAGATATATTCCTAAATCTATAAATACTATTGAAACTGTTAAAGATTCTGAGTGAATGTTACTCTTTGTATTCAGTTTATTGTGGGTTATATTTGTTTTTTTATGTCATTTCCCTTCTTAAATAATGGATAAGTTTTACATTTTGAAGATTTTTTAGACGTTTTTAAAGTTAAATTTTAGGTACAAAACCTTAATATTAAAGAAGAAGAGAATAATAATAGGATATGGAATATAGTTATTAAAATATATA
>NW_001834500.1:0-10895 GCF_000150035.1 Vanderwaltozyma polyspora DSM 70294
GAACTAGAAATCTTGTCAATTCAATGCACAATTTAGATCGGTTGAATAACGAAATTTCTTATCCGACTACCAAAAAAGCTGTTATAGCATACTTTAGAAAGCTATAAGATTCTGATGATGGCATTGTGTTAATGGGTATCACTCCTGACTAGAAAGAAAAGTTTTTTGATTTTTTTGGTCAAAAGAATACTTCTAGTTTCGAGGAGGTATCCAGTATGATTAAGACTTACAAGTCTTCTGCAGCTGACATAGCTGTCATTGCTCTTGTTGCCAAGAAAAAATGATACGGTAATAGGCAAAAACATATCAGTAAGATCTGCAAATGTTCTCACGCCACTTGGAAATGCCCCGATACTAAAAGGACTGCATCCAGGACAACAAACAAACTAAGTGAGAAAGAGATCTGGGAAAATGGGTTGATCAGTCGTTATAACACGACAGGCTCTATCTCAGATGCTCAAGTTGAGGGAGTTTGGATGGCTTGTTAATCTCAATGATTTTGTTTTAATTCCAATATTTTCTCCTCTACCTCTTTGGGTTGTAGACACAGGATGTAACACTCACTTATCATGTAACAGAGAATCGATCTCTAAATTTAGGCCGTCCATAAATAACGGTACTATTAGTGGTGTAGCCGGTGCTGTTAAAATAAGAGGTTGAGGTTATGTTAGGGTTGCTGGACTAACTCTTTGTGCCGTTGCTCGTGTTCCCCGACTTACTAATTAATTTAATTTCCATTCGTCAAACCTCCAAAAAGTTGGATTGTTATTTTTCATCTGATCACACAAATGTTTAAATGTAATCTACCAATATGAAACTAATCAAGATTGGAAGTCTGTATAAGAAACTGTACATTCTCGATCAATCCTTGTCCAAGACTAATGTAATACAAATGTTTTTCGTTGCCATTTGTGACCCCTATTATATTCTGATGTAAAAATTTGTCTCGACTGCTATTATTTGATATGTTTGCTTATCTCAGACTGTGCTACCCCATCAATCTGGAGTGAAGCTGTGTTGTGTGAAGTTTCCTTCATTAATCAAATTCTTATCAAATCCCGAAAGAATAAGATTCCCGTATCTGAGTGGAATCAAATTAAATTACCACTTAATAGTTTTAATCATTTACGTACTTTTGGATGTGTGGCCGCCGCAACTATTCCACACCAACTTCGTGAAGGGAAATTTGCTTCAGATGACATTCAAATTGTAATGCTCGGTTACGACTCTGACCACAATGGCTATAGAATATTCTAACTTGAGTCCGGCAAAGTTTTTGTTAGTAATCAAGTTACTATTGATGAATCTAATTTTCTGCTTGAAGGCCTCGACCTCACTGTAGATACTCATAAGTTTGCTACCGGTACATTGAATGGTACACCGTGCTACTCCAGTTATATATCTGCATTCGCGGGGGCATTCTATTACCAGAGTTTTCGGCTGTTTCCTCACGTTCTCTACATCCTCTGTCCTTACCAAATGAAAGCACTGATGCTACTAAAGCAGACAGTAATTATCAAATTGACATTGATAACTCATATGCGCAAAACTACTGCCCGTCTACACCCCGTCGATTGTTCTCAATTCATCGGTTGAAATTGATCATCATTTTAATGGGTGCAAATTGTAATATCGTTAGAATTAGAAGCTTAGCCAGGAAGGCAGTACAGCCAACATAACTGGCATCTAATTGAATTGATTAGATGAAATCCTTAAGTTATATAAAGGGATAGTGTTTTGTCTTATTGAAACTATTACTGCCCTCCCTTTAATCCTTCTATAATTGTATATAATACAAACAAGGATTAGCTTCCCAATAAAATAATTTGACATGAATCAACAAATAAATGATAACTTGGAAACTGTTAATAGCTCATTATCGGTTTCGAACCTGAGTCAACACATATTAACATTTCAGCCATTATTATTAAGTGCACAGTTTCTTTTAGAAAAATCGTTCTTGTTAATCAACTTTTGAACTTCGGGACAATTTTCCAAATTGTGAGAAGCTTTGCAGATTTTGCAAACAGTTTTCTTCTTATTATTATTATTGCTGTTGTTGTAGAATTTCTTCTTCTGAGCAACAAAAGCAGCGGTGTTAGTAGATGAATCAGAAGATTTGCTAATCTCCAGTCTTTCTACCATTTTTTCTACTTCATGGTATGGAACAGAACTTCTTGAACCGTGGAAGTCACCAAACTTCTCTTCCAATTCTGGAGTGATGGCCATAAGCAATAGAGCCGCAGCAGACTCCTGCATTTTCTGGTAATGATTAATAACAGCAGCTCTAAGAACTGGGTCCTCAACAACATTTTTAAGGTCAAGATCTTCATTACAGTTATAAACTGTCTCAATGAATTTCTTCGCCCATAATACCCTATCATCTGGAGGTTTAGACACAGCGGAGTTTACTTGCTCAAAAATTGGCATGTATGAACTAAGGCATTTCCTAGCATATTTGCATTTCAAGTAACGTAAAAGTAAAAGCCCGGTTGGACCATCTGTTTTAGTAGTAAAAAAGCTTGTTTCAATATTTTTTCCAATTTCTTTAGAAACACTATTGATAATAAGCGAAATAAGATAAAAATCTAAGTCATCCTTTATCGAATTGATATGAGCGTCAGTAAATCCATATTCTACCCTAACAGAGTTGATATCTCCAGTCTCAACATATTCTCTCCAAATAGGACTGGTGCGACCAACTACCCGTATAAAGTAATGAAACCAAATATCGTAGTTTTGGGTGTCAGATAGTTTAATGGGAATTATATTGGTAGCATATGCACGGTTCATAACCTGTGTGCGCAGGTTCGAAGCCATGATGATACCTACATCTGTAGATGGTGGGACAAACTTGTCACTTTTATCCACTGATTGAGGAAATGCTTTTGCATCTCTAGGTTCAACAGTTAAATCCATCGATGGTATTACTACAGCTTTTTTTCTCATATCATCGAAACAATGAGGTGCTTTATCCAAGATTTCATCTTTAGAAAGACTGTCGTCCTTTTTAATATCCCAAATTATGTCACGACGGGAGTTACAACATGTTGAACCCCTCATTTCCGATGGACTTTCAGCACTATATTTTAAGTTCATAAAAGTTTCTAATGGGTCAGATAACTGGTAGTACAAATATTTATTAGGTTCGTTATTGTACTGAATAGGAATAATACTGTACTTTGAGAGCTGATTCGCATTATCTTCGGAAGAAATTGGTTCATATCCAGAGGGTAGTGAATAATCATATTTTAAATTTTGAGGCCCTCCCATAAAGATAGTATTGGTATTTCCAAAAAGATTTTTGAATAATTTTTCGCACGACCACGGAATAAAGGTTTGATTGGGGTACTCTTGGAACAATTTTTCTGAATCCAAGAAATTCTTGCCATTAAATTCAGTCTGCTGTTTTTCGGTTAGAAATTTTAAATGATCTTTATAGGACACTATAGTAGAGTTAAGATAGAAATAACCAGAGTTCCCTTCCTCATATTTCCTTCGTATAAATAGTCCATCAGAGATTCTGTAAGAAAATTCTGGTTCAGAAGACGTATTGGAAGAAGTATCAGAGGGCATAGGAATGCTAAAAAAATTAAACAATTTATAGAATCGAAGGTACTTCTGAGGTGTATTTCCCCCCTAATTTAATCTGCCAGCAGTGGTGATTGTTATTAAACTTGCAATAAAATATCCCAAATGTGGTTTATTCAGATTCATCTTTCTAAAATATGTTCGATTCGATGTGCTGCATCTCGAAGTTGGTTAGATCAGTCAAAAAAAAATATGTGAAACAGTATTGGATATTTACCGTATACAACGATAAACCTGCTAGTTATACATAAGGAATTTGGTGCCCAATAACTAAAAGTTTAGGTAGGGTACTTGATAAACTATGTAACTATGGTAATGAGTGCGTAAATCTAAAATTATAAAAGTTGTTTATAGATACTTAATCCTAGTTTGAATTGATATCTTGTTTGATTAATTCGATGAATATATTATTAGCTCTTAATAAATTATTTTGTCTTAGTCTTTTTATACAAATGAATGTAAATTATTGAAAGTTATTATCTAGACAGTTAGCAATAAATAGAGCGAGGTACCAATTTCTTTGTATGATAGAAAAAATAAATGTCGTTATTCATATTTTTTCTTTTATTATGTGGCTCTCATTTATAGACGCTGTTTACTTCCATTATTCAACAAACTCATCAATGTTGGTAGTTCCAACAGCTTACCCCGCCTCGACCCGCTGGAGCTCTCTCACTACCAAAACATCACCGCTTACAAACACAAATAATATGACAGCACTCAAATATATATGACATCCACACACATATCTACAACCATACTCAAACATGTAGTATAACCCATTATGACAACACTTCTAATGTCACAACTACATTCCATCCCTCCAGGAAACATATAAAAGGACCATAAAAAATTCCTTTATTCAATCCTGATTTCTGTCATTATAAAGTTGTAATGTAATATTATTTATTACTGATATATCCACTAGATACTTCTTTTATAGGAGACCAGATAGACTTCCAATATTTTATATCTATATTTATATCTATGAGACACATAGCTCGCGGATAGATACTTTATTAAATACCTATTTAATATCATTACTAAGTCCACGTGACTTGTCATTTTGCATTTAAAAGGTCCAATATAACCCAAGGGTGGTAATTCCCTGTCTATCAAGTCCTGGCTAGACCTGTACTATTTTTATATATACCCAATCTCATTGTTTTGCAAAAAAGATCTAATACCAGAGGTAAATTAAGTGATTATGTCCTTTGGATGAAGGAAGCTATTTAAGGAACGAGATAAGAATTATTTCTGAGGGAAGAATAGGTTCTATTAAAATTAATCTTAGATTATTTTTCATAGCTTTAGATTATATAACTACTTTGTTGACAATTAGCACTGTATTAAAATTTTGAACCCTACAAATGTTTGAGTTCTTTTTGGAGGAAGGTGAGCCTGGAAATGAAATGTCGAGAATAACCATCGAACCAAATATATCATTTCTTCCACTGTGGAGACTCATTTTTTTCGCCTGTGGAGTATTCATATTGATTTATTTATATTCACTCTACCGTTTCTTTAATCTGATTAGAAATCAAGTGAACCCAGAAGTGGTATTTATACTTTCTATTATCTGGCTATTAGGAACTATTGCTATTGTAATTTTTACAACAGGTCCAAACGTGTTTTCCATTACTTTTCTAATTATTTCAATCATCTTCTCTTTATTATCAGCCCTATTTGGCCAAGTTCCAATGATGTCTAACAAGGCTCAACTACAGAACTCAAGAATTGAACAGAACAGTAAATTGTAGTTATGCTAAATATCCATACATTTGAAAGTATATAGACGTTTCAGTTTTTCTACTGTAATAAATAATATCAAAGTTTTATATATATATGAGTGAGACTGGGAATAACAACCGTTTAAGTGCTCATGTGAACAGTTCTAACAGTTTACCGACTATTATTCATATTTTTATGCTCTGTCTTCCATTTTATATAAAGATCAATTTTTCTCTTACCATGGTTTGGGAATTGCTTTGCAATACATATATAAAAATAAATATATTTATACTACTATTAACCTTAGAATGGCAACCATTAATGATAATTTTTATTTCACATTTGTGTTTAACTTCCTGTCTGTCAAAGTTTTTTAATTCTTTTCTATCAATCAAATATTGATATTTTTGATTCCTGATTGGTTCTGTAGATAATTCCTTTCCTATTGAATTATGCTTACTGCAACATCTTGTTTGATTGTGACCCTTATAGTTTCCATTATTTGATTTTCTACATTATTACAAAGATAGGTTTGATGAAAGTTACTATGAGGCTATCTTTTGTTAGCAAAATACATATAGATGTTTATTAATAAAATAGTTATATAAGTCTAACAATAATAATACATATATATACATATATGGCTATATATTTATCTAATAAGTGAGATATTCGTTGGCACCTTGATTCAGAATAGAAAATCTTGTTTGATTTTGGAATTAATGACATTACCCATTCTAATAATAAATCAAGAAGCCATTTAACAAACACTTCGCAAAAATGTTATAAAAATAGACAAAAACCTGTTCCATTTTTAACATGATTAATAATGGAATACGTTATGAAACATATTTCTATCCTTCCCGAATACCTAGTCAGATGTCAACATACTCTCATAAAACTCTTGTAGTTTCCCGGAGCTTGAAGTGTTGGCCCAAATTTCATAGTAAGTTTTATTTCCACCACTAATTTCCTTCAAAATAAGTTTGGTATCGTCCTCATTGGTGTAGTCGTGGGCTTGTCCGTTATGGTTAATGAAGATGTTTAACAAAACCGCATCCCCCCAACGCTCTCCCAAAACCGCATATTCATACAACTCAATAGAATTAGCTATAACCCTACCATTGTTTAAACTGTCAAGTGCTACATCTAATTCTGCTCCATATGGTGCTGCCTTGAAGTAGTTAAAGCTACCAGTTGTACCATCATTGACAGTTATATTACCAATAGCAATATTTTCAATAACTTGCCAGTATTCTACTCCCAATGCGTATTTTAGGAAAAAGAAACAGATAGTAAAAATTTGTATTAAAGATGTCTTCATTTTTAATGTTTTATTACTGCCCTCTCTATATTAAAAAGAGTGAACTAGAAAGTGAAGAAAATTAACGATGAGCTTTAAAGTAGAAGAAAAACTTAACGAAGCCATACTTAACAAATGGTTGATATATATATATAAATTAGTTTTAGGAAGACGTAGATTGTAAGAAGGATCTCTATTAGTTTGGTTGTTGCAAGAACCTGAAATGAGAATAAACATCACGGAATGCAATACCACTCCTGACACTTCATGCAACCGAATAGTTGTTGCATCAAGACAAATTTTATATTTCATGGTTGCTATGGTTGTGATTTCTGTAGTATTTTTTAATGTACAATCGTTTTTTACTATTTCGAAACTCATTGGTTAGATATCTCCGCAGACCTACAATCCTGAAGAAATGGTCTTTTCCCAATTTCTTTTTTTTCACCCTCAAGAGCTAGGCGTAGAAGGGGATTCCATGCCTACTCAGTACCGAAACTCAATGACCCTCACTTAATTACTAGTATTGAACCTTTGACGAGTAACTTGAGAAGCCTGATAGACATGTATAGCAATATAAATTAAGGGCTTTGATGAGTATTCTCTTTAGACTTGTTAGTCTTGTAATAATAGAACAATAAAATGAAAATTCATTTAAAGTATATATGAGTATTCGAACTGGTATCTTCTAAAAGAAGTATCTAGTGGATATATCCGTAATAAATAATATTACATTACAACTTTATAATGACAGAAATCAGGATTGGATAAAATAACTTTTCATAGTCCTTTTATATGTTTCCTGGAGGGATGGAATGTAGTTGTGACATTAGAAGTGTTGTCATAATGGGTTATACTACATGTTTGAGTATGGTTAAGGCAAGCCTGTGGTGCTGTCATTTTATTTATATTTGAATGTGGTGATATTTTGGTAGCGATATATCTCACGTGGATCGAGGTAATGTAAACTTAGAGAAGTACCAAGAGAAGGGCCAATACTTCATGCCATTCATTACTTTCTTGTTCGAAAATAAGACAATCGTCTTGAGGAAAATTGGAAAATTTAAGATAAAAAGCTTATAAGAATTATTCACCACCAATGTACCGTGTATACTTCTATTAGATGTAGTAAAAGAACAGGGAGATTCTAGATTATTTACAACTTCATTACAATAAACATAAAACCATGATGCCGATAATATTTTAGAGCATTACACTTCCAGGACCATTATAATCCTGGAAATAACTATACATCGGTGACTAACAAATAAAACCCAATTTGATGTTATAGTAATATGTATTGCTATATGAGACACAGACGTTTCCATTGTTTGCGGATTTTATCAGTGTCTCGAGCTATCTATGAAGAAACAACGGAACTTCATTCTAGCAACTGATAACTGAACTATACAAGATGGTTAAAAATAGCAGAGTACTGTATAACATTACTAGTCTCTACAACAAGGATTATCCCTCAAATGAATCACCTCTTCAATCACTACCATTGAACATTTAAAGCTTTCCGGAATTTTTTTAGTCCTGAACTTGTCAAAACGGCTTATATCTTGCAATAGGGAAATTTCATATAATATTATGATCTTATGAAAAAATAATTAGATTTGTTGCTACTATAGAACTAAAAAACAATTATAAAATCTGGAAAAAATAGTAGATCTTGATATAAACTTCTTCCCATAACTAGATTTGCCAGTACATATAAAAGCTATCATTAAAGAAACAAAATTTTAAGTCGAAATTTGTAAAACAAAATGTTCATTCATCAGTACTTATTTCAAATGTAGTTGTCTTACACTGAACTCTTGAATATCAAATACTCCATCTTTTCCAACGCTCAATTCTACAGATGAAATATAGTTGTAATCTCCAAAAAAGAAGGTATTTGTCGAAACTTGAAAACCATCATTAAAGTATAACTCCATAATGTTTCTATCGATTATACCATATACTTTATATGTACTGATTTCGTCATTAACATAATCAAACGGTTGTAAATTAACTGAAAGCTTATTGGTATAGAATGGGTTTTCATTGACCCAATTGTTAGTAGAATGGCCTCGATCAATAAAGAAACTGTTTACATTAGCCAAATATCCTAATCTTAAATACTCAAATGGATTTAAACCACCTCTTAATTTTAATGATAAATCAGCAAAATCATGATTATCATAACTCGAGCTGTTAACTGACCAAGTTAGATTAAATTCGAGTATGCCTTCACTGGAATTTGAGAATGAATAAATAGAATCCAAAGTAGATAAAGATGACAAGTTTGAAAATTTAATGACGTCTGAATTAGAAGTGAAACAATCATAATCAATAACTGGTTGGGATTTAAGTTTTAGAATTTTGGATTCTGGGTTAGCTTGGAAATATTCTAATGTTAAATTTCTCACCAACGACATTGATGATCTCCAAGGATAGGTTGGAACATATTGACCGTATTGCCAATTTGATGCCCAAGCAACACCCAAAGTAGAATTGTCAGGAGAATTGAAGAATGTTTGGAATGCATAATAATCTTTACCATCATCTAAAGCTTGTGTTTCCCTACTGAATGGGGTAAATACTGTACCATTGAAGTCACCAATAAAATACTCTACATAGGATCCCCCTTGAGGAGCACCAGGATTGATAGAAATAAATAGCACCCATGCGTCTTTAGAAGAGGATGAATTTGGAATAGTTTTGTTGTTTGAACCAGATTCCAATACTACATCTGGTAGAGAAATCTTAGCCAAGCCTGGGCATTCATATTGGTAACCCAAAACACCGACCTTTTCAACTTCAGATTCTAAAGTCCAGTCCTTCAAGTCAGATGAAGAGTAAATTGCAACCTTGTATTCTTGAGTCTTAGCAACAGTCATAATCCATTTTTGAGATTCTTCATGCCAGATAACCTTTGGATCTCTGAATTGGGTAGAGTTATTAGATAAAACCGGATTAGATTCATATTGAATGAAAGAGTAACCACCATCTAAAGAGTAAGCAACACATTGAACTTCAGCTTCTGGAGTGTTGTACGTGTATATAGCAACAGCTCTTTGTCTTGGATCAGTAGAGGAATTGAAGAATCCAGAAGTATTGTTATAATCAACAACAACAGAACCAGAGTAGAAACCAGTAATGGTGTCGGTTGGAGCCATGGCAATACCAGCGTCATCCCAGATTGTTAAATTCTTTGAAGTCTTGTGACCCCAGACAATTGGCAAAGCCCACACTGTATCATTTGGATTGTATTGGTAATACATATGATAAAGTTCGTCCTTCGAATCATACCACAGACCATTTGGATCGTTCATCCAACCCTCTGGTGGAGTAGCATGAATTAATGGTTTATTATCTTGTGTAGTGTTAAAACTGGATACTGTAAATGGTATAGAAGGGATAGGTATTGAGGTTTCATAGCTGAACGTCAAAGTTGTAAATGATGGAATTGTGTAGGAAGGAATACTGTATGATGGAATACTGTATGATGGGATACTGTATGATGGGATAGTATAGGATGGGATAGTATAGGATGGGATAGTATAGGATGGGATAGTATAGGATGGGATAGTATAGGATGGGATAGTATAGGATGGGATAGTATAGGATGGGATAGTATAGGACGGAATGGTATAGGATGGAATAGTAAATGTAGGTAATTCAATTGCTGCTGAAGATACCAAGCTTACATATAAAGAAACAAAGCAAACAAAACTTTCTATAGTCACCTTCATTTTGAATTCAATTTCAGGTGATACCTTGACTGTTTCGTAACAGTGATAGTTGATTCGCAAGAACCGACATTAAATATAACTATAATTAGGATATTCTCATCTGCTTGTCATCTTATATATATATATATATTTATATTTATATGGGATTATGTGTATCTTAACTCTAATGATTTTGAAATATACCAATCTTCGATCTTAACAGCAAAGCACTACAAAAATGGTTAAGCCCCTTAAAGATACTCCAGTCAAAAATATCATTCAAGCCAATTCACATTGTACTGACATATTCGATGTGTATAAGGCAATACTATACCGTTTTGGGCAAAGCTCAACTATATCTAAAGCATGTCTCTCTGTAATTTTCAATTAATTCTCTCAGGAAACTTAAATGTGCATTTCTCAATAAGCCTCCTCGCACATTCAAAGCCTCCGAACAACAAGTACAAGAGGCAGAGTGGTGAAACAGAAGTTCACAAGATAATAGCCACTATTCTACCAAAATGCGGTGGTGTCTTTCAATAGAGTCAAAA
>NW_001834501.1:0-11031 GCF_000150035.1 Vanderwaltozyma polyspora DSM 70294
AGATGAAAAATTGTATTTAACCTTTATACAATGAAGAAGTGTTTGATTTTTTAATACAAGCTGTTATTAGAGGTCTATTGGTATACATTGTGGACTTGTTGTCGTGTTTATTACTCCATTTCAATTCGTTACTCAAGGTTTAGGATTAAATTCACGTAAAGTGTAACATTTTCTACTTGAATATTTAATTACACGTCAATGATGAATGCTAAATTTTGGTGTTGTTTATTGGTATGCCTATCTATTGTTTATGCTGAGAAGAAGGTAATTTCTCCAAATAAGGTATCTCAAGTTGTTTCAGAATCCTATTATATTGGTGATTCTCAAATTTGTAACCAGGTTACTTGTTATCCAAAGGTGTTTGAGCCTTCAAATGAATGGAAAGAGGTCAAACCTCACCAAATTGTTCCTGCAGGTTTGCATGTACGTGTCGATATGAGTAGTGGTTTGAAAGAAGCAAAGATAGATGCTGAGTATGGTAAAAAAATTGCTACAACTGAAACTATCGGTGCTAGTAATGCTGAACTAGCAACCGTTTCTGAAACTGAAGTTTCAGCTGATTCTAAAACTGACTCTCTTGTTGAATCCATAACTGGATCAGCAACTGGATCAGAATCCACTGTTGAATCTGCAACTGAATCTGCAACTGAATCTGCAACTGAATCTGCAACTGAATCTGCAACTGAATCTGTAACTGAATCTACAACTGAATCAGCAACTGTATCTGAATCTACTGTTGATTCTACAACTGAATCCACAACTAATTCCGAACCAGTACCTGAATCAACTGCCAACTCTGAGTCTGAATCTTCCATTGACTCTGAATCAATCGTCGAATCGGCAACTGAGTCCATAACCACCGAAACAACAGTTACAAAGACTAAAAGCAAAACCAAGACTAAATCTGCATCTGCATCTGCATCCACTTCTGCATCTTCTTCATCCATTTCTGCATCCTCTTCAGCATCCACATCCACATCCACATCCACATCCACATCCACATCCACACCAACTTCAACCTCGACATTGACCAAGCCTGAAGAAACTAAAGATGATAAACTAATACCTCGTTCAAACCCTGCTCCAAAAGCCAATCATGAATTCTCTGCAGACTTCAAAATAATTCAAAACGTTCTACAAAAATCTACTATATCTGATCAAGATATTGAGACCATTGAATGGAAATTTGATGATTTAATGGAGTTTGCTCATGACTATAAGCATGGTTTAAAGATTATTAAAAATGAATTTGACTTATTATCTTCCATTTCATTCAACGAGACATTGCCAAATTCTGTAAGGGAATTAAGCACCAGAGTAATTACAAGTTGTATTAGAAACAACCCACCTGTTATCAAACATATTATAGAGACTTATCCTTCATATATTGATGAACTATTTGGGGCATTGAAAACTATGGAAAGTCAAAAAACAGTAGCTGCTAAAACATTAATCAAGAGATATTTGTCAATCTTGGATGTATTATTAGATGAATCTGATTTCAAACTAACCCACGCCGAATTATTGACATTGACTAATATTTACAACAGTTTGAAAGACAAACAAATTAGACTAAAGATCTTGGAAATAATAACGAGATTTTTCAACCAAGATCCAGCAGCCACTTCAAATAACAACAGTGAAAAACTGTCTACCAATATTGTACAAAACTGGGTCGACGAAATCGCCCAAGCCATCCAAGACAGCACAATTGATGAATTCCACGTTCGTAAATTCTTCACTACACTGGTTAATATCAAATACAATTATAAGAAAGATATCAAAACAGATAATAATTTTTTGAATTGGCTTGCAGTTCAATCAGCCAACAGAAAGTCTGAATTAAACAACGGTTTGAAGCAAAGAGATTTGGAACAAGACACATTTGACCAAATGCTGGTTGACAGCAGACACCTGATATTCGGGAACCCTATGGCACATAACATGAAACATTTAGATGACGAATTATAGTTCTGTCGTTTTGTTCTAAATAGCATTTATTTTTTTTCTAAATGTTTTTTTTTCTTTGGCCCCTTCTGCCTTAAATCAGTACGTGTCACAAACTGAAAACTGAAGTAATCTAACTGGACATTCAATCCAATGTATGTATTATATAAAAGATCTAATTCCAAAACCCCCACTCCCCAACAACAAACTAAAATAAACGATATCTTGCCTTGTAACCAACCATTTGCTCAACCAAGAAACACTGTCACCAAAATCACGTGATACTGACCCATTACTTACAGCAATCCAGCGAGAATCCGCTCGTTGTCACTTTTACCCTTCTTTCTCTGCTTGACCTCCTTAACACACTAAAAGGAAAAAACATTAAAGATTAAAAAGATCAAGTTTTAAACAGTTGATAAGTTGTAAGATTATTAAAGGTTTTATTTGAATTTAGGAAGGTTAAATAGGTATTTGTATCTTCAAGGGAATTGCAAGGTTATTTGTGAATCTTTTGATTGTTTTTATTTTGTAATTAAGGTGATAGGCGTTTTCTGGTCGATCGATTGAAATATTATTCGTTAGATTTAGGTCGGTGTCAAAACTTTTGAGATTACAGTATAATAGTTCTTGTAGATTATCTGGTTTTAAGAGAGTATAAAAGTTACTGGTTGATCTTGGGTTTGTGTGATTCTGTTAGTTTACTTTGCTAGGATTTCCATTGACAAGGTGAATTTTAATTTTGTTTGGTTGTAGTTATTGGTTTCCAAAAATAACTATATTTTGAATTATTTCCATTTGGACAAGATCATACCATACAGGTGAAATTGTTGAGAAGAGTGGGGGAGAGTTTTGGATTTTGTTTTGTATATTTTGGGTAGATAATAGAGTAATTGTGTTTGTGTGTGTGTGGTAAGCTCTGGTTGTTTTTTTTTGTTTTCTTATTATTATTATTATTTCTGTGAATTCGTTGGCCCAAGATGATGCGTGGTTTTAAGCAAAAACTTATAAAGAAGACCACTGGTTCTTCCTCTAATAAGAAAAAGGAGAAAGAGAAAGAGTCTTCGGCGAAGCAGAAACCTGCTGCTGCTACTACTACTGCTGCTGCTGCTGCAAGTACTACTTCAAGTGCTTCTTCTTCCAGAAAAGGGTCCTTGGAGAAAAATAGATCTTCTACTGTTTCCTCTTCTAAAAAGGATTATCCTGCAAGTTCAAAAAGTTCAAAGACCTTAGTATCGTCAAGTGCTGCTAGTACTAAATCAGACACAAGAAACGCAACTCCCGTTGTAGGTGTGGATACCCAGTCTCATCCTTCGAATCTATCATCTCCTAAAGTTGTCATCACTGGTGATAGTGATAGTAATGATATGAATGTCGATGGTAATAATCAAAATTACCTAAATGATGGATCTAACAATGGTAATAACTATAATAATGGTGGCTCAAAAACTAGTATGGCAACCAGTCATGATATCAATAGGTTAGAACATTCAGTTAATATTGCTGCACAATCCCCTCAATCAATTCATGCACAAAATCACTTGTCAAAGGATATGGCAACTAATTTAACTTCGTCTCCTGGCATCGATATTCCAAGAGCATCTCATTCTTTTGAAAGATTGCCAACGCCAACAAAATTGGCCGCTGATGCAGAATTAGATTTGATAAAGACTCCTCAACGTCATTCCTCCTCGAGATTTGAGGCTTCAAGATATACCCAGATAACAAAATTGCCAAATTTTGAAGATGTTTCACCAGAAGAAAGACTAGCATTGTTCTTGGCAAAAGTTGACCAATGCTATGTTATGTTCGATTTTAATGATCCAAGTTTTGATATCCAAGGTAAGGAAATTAAACGTATTACTTTACAAGAATTAATCGAATTCATCGTCACTAATAGATTTACTTATACTAATGAAATGTATGCACATGTGATTACCATGTTTAAAGTCAACTTATTTAGACCTATCCCACCTCCTGTGAACCCTGTTGGTGATATTTATGACCCTGATGAAGATGAACCTGTTAATGAACTAGCTTGGCCACATATGCAATTGGTTTATGAATTCTTTTTACGATTCGTAGAGAGTCCAGATTTTAACCATCAAATTGCAAAACAATATATAGATCAGGAATTCATTCTGAAATTATTGGAATTATTTGATAGTGAAGATATTAGAGAACGTGACTGTTTAAAGACAACGCTACACAGAATTTATGGTAAATTTTTAAGTTTAAGAAGTTTCATCCGTCGTTCAATTAATTATATCTTTTTGCAATTCATTTACGAAACAGAAAAGTTCAATGGTATCGCAGAATTATTAGAAATATTAGGTTCCATTATTAATGGTTTTGCATTACCCCTAAAAGAAGAGCACAAGGTTTTCCTACTAAGAGTTTTACTACCGTTGCATAAAGTTCCTTGTCTTTCATTATACCATCCCCAATTGGCTTATTGTATTGTTCAATTTTTAGAAAAAGAACCATTACTAACAGAAGAAGTCGTTATGGGTTTACTTAGATATTGGCCAAAGATTAATTCAACTAAAGAAATTATGTTGTTGAATGAAATCGAAGATATATTTGAAGTTATTGAACCATTAGAATTTATCAAGGTTGAAGTTCCATTATTTGTACAATTAGCAAAATGTATTTCTTCCCCTCATTTCCAAGTAGCAGAAAAGGTTTTAAGTTATTGGAATAATGAATATTTCTTAAATCTTTGTATCGAAAATGCAGAAGTCATTCTTCCAATTGTATTCCCACCACTTTACGAACTGACGTCGCAACTAGAGTTGGATAATATCAATGGAGAGGACGGTATAGTATCAGATCCATACATGTTAGTAGAGCAAGCCATCAATTCGGGTTCATGGAATAAGGCAATTCATGCTATGGCTTTCAAGGCATTAAAGATCTTTTTAGAAACAAACCCAGTACTGTATGAAAATTGTAACACATTATACCTTTCTAGTCTCAAGGAAACTCAACAAAGAAAGATTGAACGTGAAGAAAATTGGGGCAAGTTAGAAGAGTATGTAGAAAATTTAAAAATATCAGAAGCAAATAATCGAGCTAATGGTGAAAAGAAAGAAAATTCCAAAACCCAAGTTAATGATCATACTGAAGAATGAATTTAAGTAATGATAAAAAGAATTAATATTTTTGTGCATTTAAATTTAATACCCATTTACCAGGAGTAGAAATGGGTTCGAAAATTCTATTTATACCTTTTTTTGAAGATAACAGGTTTTCAATTATAGAAATTTTGATTCGATTTATGTTTTCAGTCTAATCGAAATTATAAAAATTCAATTATTTGTTATTGATATAACAACCCATTTAAATTATTCTTAAAGAATATAAATCTTTAAGTGTTTGTTAAAAAACTATCCAACCGTTAATTTATTATATAGTTTGTATGGCAACTGTCAATTGATTAAATATATATAACTATATATACATATTTGTGTATGTACATGTAGATGATTTAGATGGTAACAATTCCTTAAAAGATATTTAAACACAGCCAGATTTTGAGCATCATATAATTTGTGATTATACGATCCAGTTGATTAGATGGTACATATTAAGTTTAGACAATATTTAATACCGAAGTGCGTAAATATATATATATACTGATATAATTACTTATATACTGTTGGAATGTAAGGGAAAAAAAATGCAATATACATCAATTCAAATATCACACATATTTTGATATTCAAACTAAACATAATTCTTTCTATTACTCTTGAAGAAGAATTGAATGATAAAAGCTTGACCAACACTGATACCAATCATAACAGCCATAACTAATAGAGATAACCAAGTCAATCTAAATTCAGTAGATTCGACAGTGGACATGTTTCTCCACTCTCTAGCCCTTAAGTAGTTTAGTGCTTTAGTCATTTTATTTAAACTTCTATCGATTTCTTCAATAGCGTTATTAGCAACAGCATCCTTGGTGTCATCATCATCATCAGTAGTAATAATTTCTTTGTCCAATTCCAAAGTGATTTCAACTTTCTTCAAATCAGAACCGTAATTGTTGTGGAAGCAAAAAGTGTATTGGCCCAACCCAAAAGATTTCAATGCAAAATCAGAATATTTCTTCTGTTGCTCACTTACCAGAATAGATTGATCAGGAGCAGTAATCTTAAAATCGATTTCAAAATTACCACCAGTCAAAACTTGATAACTCACATTTATAGTATCATCTGGATTACTCAAATCTTGATATAAACATTCACTACCATGAGCTGGTAATGAAATAACAATTGGTACATGATTAGTACCTGCTAAAACATGGCAAACAAATAAGAAAAAAGTGAAAAAAATTGAACTCAGCATCTTCTAGATCCACAAACCAAAACCAGACAAAACTGAAAAACTTAGAATCCCACTTCTAGCAGATAATAAGATCTCTTTCCTTATCTTAATCCCCCTAACATCAAAGATAATAAGTAGCTTTTATAAATCTTTAAATCAACTTTATCATACTTCTTGTTTTATATTCCCATATTTTTTTTTTCTTTACACGTAAATTTCTTGATATATAAAGGAAGCAACGCCAAATGAGAAAGCCAAAGACTCTTTTCTTGAAGCAAACGTCAGATCAGAGGTGATTGATTGATGCAATTGCTAGTTAAAGGGTTGATCTAGTGGAGTGTGAGGAATCATGATGGTAATGGTATGTTTTATTCTCACTTGATCTTGTTGATTTAAATTTTGAACGGTGATCGCTGGTTAGGAATTGATGTAAAAATCAATTGATAAAGAGTTCATTTCTGCCTTTTTGAAATAGAACAATTGTCTTTGTAATTCAGTTTTGAACGTCTTGTTTCTTGTTTGGTTTGTTGGTTCTGTTTCTGTTTCTGTTGAGAGCTGTTGTATCAGTTTAGTGGCCAAAGAGATATCTCTTGGCTTGAGATCTAGGATTTGGCCTAACTTGTTAGTGTCATCCAGAGTTTGGTTGACCAATCGTGATATGAATGCACCTTTGAAGGCAAGTTTTTGACAATTGTACTGTTCTTCTTCATTATTGAGGTATTTCAACGATATATGTACTCCATGTGGGTCGGCATCTGTGTATACCTCCCAATCTATGTCAGAACTATGTGTCAGCTTCTGTAGTTTGTTTAGAAATAGTCTTGTCAGAAAATCTGGATATCCCTTTCCTGTAACCAATATACAATGTTGGATATCGTTGGGATTGATAGTGAGCTTGTTGAATACTGCTTCTTTCTCAATGACGATTATTTTACGAATTTGAGAGATGTCTTCTTTCCAAAATAAACGTGAATCTTGGGATATGTAGGGAATCAGTCCTGCTTTGTTGGCCACAACATCATTATCTGCAGTGGCTCTTGTAAAGTATAAGTTTACTGGCGAGAAACATAATCCCTTTTGGGCAGGCACCACGTTAAACACATCTCTGGATTTTAGTCCCATGGAATGCTGAAGAACTCCAAACCACTGGACGACTTTTGATTGACTCTTGAATAATTCGGTGTTCCCATAGTATACGTCTCTAATGGTGCTCACCTCTCTTGAACACAACTTGTTATGAACGGTCTTCAATAATGTCAATAGAATAGATATTTTGGTTATTTGTTGATCACCTTTCATGCTCTCATATGGAAATTTAACCTTTGTCGAAGTTCCTTTAGGGTTTTTGCATACAACTTCAATACCTTGGTGATGTTGCTCTACACAATTGGTCATTAAGCCCAGCATTGATTTAACATGACTTTTAATGTCATTATCAGCATCTTTTGACATATGGACAATTCTTAATTGTGGTTCTAACTTCGTAATCAGTTCTTCCTTGGATTCTGCATTCTGCATTAATTGTGCCAATGTTGATACCATTGTTGCTTAGAAGCTTTTTGTATTCTTTGTATTTCAATTTCGTTCAGCGGTAAACATGATTTATATTTTATTATTTATTTAAAAGTTTAAGTTTTGTTTTTATAATCTTGGTTTCCAACCCTAAATGTTAAAAGATACTCTTAATAAAAACAAAAGTTGTCTCTAAATCCAACAATGCGTTACTAGTAAAATCCAGTTACCATCCAATATCTCGTGTGGATCAAAGTTCAACCCTGTGGTTTGTGCTATATTGAAGAAGTATCAAGTATCAAGTTTACCATCCAAATAAATTAATGTCACTAAGAATTACAATTTTATTGCACTAGACTCACTGAAAAAGAGTTCGAAAGTTTAAGAAACACTGCTAAAAGTCAGCATTATATGTCTATTATAATCATTACCATTTTTTGTATTGTATTTGATAATGAATCTTCTTTTACAAAGGGATCATTGTTGTTATAGACAGTCTATTGATCTTGATGTAACTAATTACATCAAGATCAACTTTACTATGGGGCTTCGCTAGCAGATAGTAAAAGTGAAAAAAGTGAATATAAAACAGAGATGAGCTTTCAATCGACAGGAAGGTTTATGGTTTTAAGAGTGTCATAGATAGTTTATAAGGATTATCCAATACCAATTGGAGACAATACTTAATCTACATGAAATATGAACCAAATAGCATCTCTTTCTGGGGGGATCAAGGTTACTGAAATGCCAAAAATTCGATTTCGTGAACTAGAAAGACATATAAAGAAGGTGAGTTTCAGGTTGTCTCCAAAAGAGGTCGAAATGACATCTGTGAGGCCTGATTCACCTGGATCTAATGAATCTGTTGATACAAAGAGTTTACCAAGACTACGAGGTGGATTGGAACGGGTTCTTTATCAACCGATTAATTTACACAAGTTGAAAGATGCAAGGTCAGGAGTTTATAATTATGAGGAATCCTTAGAAGTTATAACGTCACCGTCCCCACCAGTACCATCATCCCACTCTTTTACGCCGCCTCATAGAGATTCAGTATTATTAGACGTTGCTGCTAAATATAATCGACGTTATGTATCGTCTACAAGTTCTATGACATCAATTTTATCACACTTACATTTCTTAATTTCAAATCATAGGAAGTTAAATATACAAAATTCAAGTATAACTAAGAACTTTCCTCAAAAATCTTGCTCTCCCACTACGTCAGCTCATTTGCCTGCTTCTGTAATACTAAGGAAACTGAATAAAGTAACTGATAACCATGATGGAGACAGCATTTGCTCGATTGATTCAGATCCCTCATTGGATAAAGAAATGATATTATCTGCATTAGGCCACACCCTTGAAGAGTTTTTAACAAGAGGTACCCAACATCATTCTCTATATGACAGAGTATATCACTATTCAAAAATAGATGACTTCATTTTAAGATCTCAGTTGGATTGCTATGATCCAAAATTACCTGGAACTGGAGTATTTGACTTAAAAACAAGAGCAGTAAGTGCTATTCGATATGATCTTTCATATATTGAAAAGCAAAGCAACTATACAGGATATGAGATCAATAAGTTGCACGGCCCCTATGAATCAATGGAACGTGAATTCTTTGATTTAATCAGAAGTGCCCTGCTAAAATATTCCTTACAAGCAAGAATTGGTAATATGGATGGAATATTTGTAGCATATCATAATATAAGAAAAATATTTGGATTCCAATATATACCCTTAGATGAAATGGATTATATCCTGCATTCTGATTCTGATTCCACATTTAAAAGAATTCTAAGGAAAAAAGAGCGTACATATTGTGGAATATATGGTGATAAAAACTATATTTTAAACCATGAATATGAAGAACGCAAGATTGCATCATTGGTTGCTGACCATGAATTTAAGCTGTCAGTGTTAATTCTGAAACAAATATTAAAAGAAATTGAAAACCAATTTAAAATCAAAGGAGTAGATTGGGAAAAATTGAAAATATTAATGAAAACTTACCCAACAAGTGATGGATCAATTCTGAAAATTGTAGCACTTCCAATTGATGTTGGGGCAAACGATAAAACCGAATCGCTGTCATTCAACGATTGTGCCACAACAGATCAAGTTCTAGAAAGAGTTAAAGAAGTACGTAAATTTAATGATGATATTTTGAATGATAATTCTAGTGACATTTTAGGATTTGAAGTAAAAGTGTCCAACTTAATGAAAGGTCATAAAAGAACAATAGCACCATTGAAATTTCCTGAACTTGATGAACAACCACAGTTGAGTGCTGAAATAATGAATTTTTGGCAAGAGCAACTAAAGATAGACTATTATAAGGATAGTAGTAAATGGAGCCATCCAAATTTCATTGATCCATTGGATGTTTTAAAATGGACAGTAAATGTTGATATGCAACCAATAAAGAATAAAAATAATTTGAAATTGCTATATAAGAAGCTTGCAGAAGAAAAATTGAATATGATTGATGAAGCTTGTAAGGATGACATTCTGACAGATATTGAAGAAAAGCTTGAACCAAGCAGTATAGCAATAGAAAGAATAATGAAGTTTATGAAACAAGAGATGAAGCACTCTGAAGGTAAATATAAAAAAAAAGATCATGAGAAAAATTTCGGTCACATATTAAGAGCTTACGGTGAAAAAAGTGCCCTAAAGAACCAGATATAATAAAAAATATTAAAATAGCATTCTTATAGATTACTTGTAAAAATTGCATAGGAAGCAATAGAATTTTCCAAAAAAAAAGAAATTACCCTTGTATATTCCTTAATAAAAAAATTTTGTATATATTTTATAAAATGATGACTGGTTTTTACAGAAAAGGGGCGGCTCCTGGACCCCTATATCTGGAATGCTGCTTGCAAATCAGTTCAGGCTCAAAATGACGGATCTAGATAAAAAAAGGTTGAAAAGGCCAAATTTTATTTTTTAAACAAGAAGTTCATTGAATTCCTTAATCAATTCTTTCGGATCGAAAAATTTCCTTGGATCCTAACAAATTTAAGAAAATTATTGCCCCCAAATAAAACCCGGGACTTTGAATAAGCGAACCACAAAAGTTGGAAGTTGTGTCCCAAACCAAAATATTTTCAGGTTCCCCAACCCCTTCATAAAATATGTGACCTGAACACTCATTTTTAAAAATTTGGGGGGGAGGAGTTCAGAACGGTTCCAGAAGACACTCTGACACCTCCCATATTTCGAAGAAAA
>NW_001834502.1:0-11328 GCF_000150035.1 Vanderwaltozyma polyspora DSM 70294
TAAAGAGAGGAAGGATTTTTTTCCTTTGTGGTTTAAAAAAAATACCTTTCAGAATTTGGG
This sequence comes from Vanderwaltozyma polyspora DSM 70294, assembly GCF_000150035.1. Classification (NCBI taxonomy): domain Eukaryota; kingdom Fungi; phylum Ascomycota; class Saccharomycetes; order Saccharomycetales; family Saccharomycetaceae; genus Vanderwaltozyma; species Vanderwaltozyma polyspora. The sequence goes on from NW_001834502.1 coordinate 61, forward strand.
TTCGATTCCCATTTTTTTTGTTTTTTTAAGATAAGAATTTTTTTTGAAAAAATGGATTGAAAAAAAGTTTAAAGGTTGATATTTTGAATAATCAGGGATATGAAATATTGGTTTTTAAGGATGGAATTGGGTTAATAAGGATTGTTTAAAAGGGTTGGATCAAGTTGTGGCGTTATTTTGAGAGGATTGATCAGTTTACTTTTGATCTTATTGTCGGATTTATTAGCAAATGGACGGTTCTGGTTTTGTTAGGCTGTATATATATATAAGAAATTGAGGTCCAAAGGTTTCCTATTTTATTCACAGGTTTGAGTTACTCAGCTTCCTTCCAGGGGTTACTGATTCTAAGAGATATAAAAGCTTTTGAAGCAATACAAAGGAGAATAAGACGCTTTCTTTCGAGGTTGGTAAGCTACGATTGATAAGTTTTGTATTGTTTGGTTTGGTTTGGAGTTGTAGTTCCCAATTTCAATAGTACTTTGTGGTGAAGGTTCATTTGGTTTTTTTTTTTTTTTTATTATTATCTCTTATTATTTTGATTTTAATATAGATGATTACTGAAATGGATGTGGGACAGAAGAGGGTTTATAATAGCAGTGATGGGGGTGGAGTATTATCTGGGAGTGTGTTTGGATTGAATGATTTGGACGACGATGAGGACGAGAATAGATTTGAGGAGTTGCCGTTGAAGACAAAGATTTTGAAAAGTAGCAACTTTTCAGAACTAGGAGAATTATGGGAATCAAGACCAAACACACCTTTGAATTTGAAAAAAGTTAGATTTCAACAGAATAATAGCAATGGTGATGGCAGTGACAATAGTAATGATAACGATGTTAATAATAACGATGGCGACACGCAAGGATCTGGAGAAGACGATAATACTAATACTAATACTAATACTAATACTAATACTAATAACAACAACGATAATAACGATAATAATAATAATGATGACAACAACAACAACAACAACAACGATAATAATAATGGGGATGACAATAATGAACATGATGGGGAAAACGAACATAATAGTAGATCTTACCTAACAACTCCTTCCCAACAGAATAAAAGAAATGTAGAAGATCTAATTCAGTATGCAAGTGAGGTAAACGACTACGTAGCTGAGAATATAGACAATATTAAAAATTTCCCATCTGATATTGTTAAAAATGATATGATAGGTAGACCATCAAGCAATGCTGCCACTGATAGTTCTTCCGTTTGGGATACAGTATCAAATTTCGAATTAAGTGAAAATGAATTCGAAGATAAAGATAGATCAAGTTCTTTCATTCTAAATATTAATGATTCCTCAAGCATACGAAAATTTACACAGATTCAAGCAAAAAGCAGTAGTAATAGTAACCTAGATCTAGAAACATCATTTTCAAAAATTTACGAAAATTCAAATGAAGGAGTAAACGATAAAAGTGCTGATAATATTTCCCCTCAAGTTACTTTAGAGGAAAACAGTAAACATGATGTTCTTACTGACGTTCAAAACTCTCCAGTTTTGAGCGACGAAATACAAAATTTGGAAGGTTTAACCATTAAATCCCCCATTAGTTATAACGACGATGACGAACTAAAAATAGCCCCTCTTATCGAACCTTCCTTAGGCGACGATAATGAAGAAGACAGTGTAACATTAACTAAAATTACTCCAGAGGAATCAATTAATATATTTCAAGAAACAATCGACTTATTAGAAAAAGTATCCAACTTAGAAGGTGAAGGTGAAGGTGACAACCCTACTTCTATCGTCAACGATAATAACAAAACAAAAGAAGAAGCCATAAATTTAGAATACAATCATTTTAATATGAAAAGTGTTCCTACAGTATCATACAAGGATTTGTTGAATAGGATTCATACTAAGTGTATGTTTGGCTCAATAATATACCTTGGTTCAACGTATTTATTACAAAGTTTAATTTTAGAAAGAGATTTCGAAGATAATTCTTTAAGAATAAGAAGGAAACTAAAATCAACCGAAATCCACAGAGTAGTAATTGCTTCCATACGGGTTGCAACTAAGTTACTTGAAGATTTCGTTCATTCCCATGAATATATTACAAAGGTTTGTGGTATTTCAAAAAAACTACTCACTAAATTAGAGGTTTCATTGATTATTTGTTTAAAGGATAGTGGCCTATTGATTAGAACACATGAATTACTGGGTGCAGTAAAAATTCTTGACGAGATAAAAGCATCGAATATCGATGAATGATTTAATTTATATAATATAATTATTAATTCATATTCACATGTATCATGTATTTTATTTGTAAATAACTGTAATTGGTGTTTAGTCACCTGAATTTATTTTTAGGTAATTTAATATCAACATCGTAGTTTATCAAATTAAAAAAGGAAAGAATAAAGATATGTTGCAATTTTAGTTACTTCAATAAAATATATGATTAACGTCACTATTGTTAACTATTTATCTATAATCATACTTCAAATAATACAATTTTTTTATTCAAATAAATCTATATTCTTTTCGGATTCAACTTAACATTGCATTCAGTTCGATGTCTAAATCAAAAAAGAAATTGATATTCTAAATAAGTTCTATATTCAATGAATTCATAATATCCAAATTATGTAGTAATCCGGGACATTATTAAACACCGCTGTTTCTTTTAATATGATCTGCTAAATCATATTTCATTCTAATAGGTAAGTGCTCGTTCTTATCAACTGTTTTCTGTACACTTTTATAATGCAATCTACGGACCCAAGGAACTTTAGCATGCAACTTCCCAACTTTGTCTGGATCTGCTAGCAAACTATCTCTTTGTTTGAATATCATTTCAGCATCTTGTACTAGTTCATATTCCAAGTGTCTTTTATGGGCCTCTATTGGGGATGATTTGAATTTATTATCATTAGTCTCTTCTAAGATCTCTAATAAAAACAAATCTAAATCTACGCCACTGTTTTCGTTTAGTTTCTTTAATACACTAATTGGATTCTCCCATTTGACAGCATATCTCCTCCATAACCTTGCACAACGAATACAGATCAATGAAGTACTTTTCTTTGATTCTTTCTTGGATCTTGTATTTGGATGTTCCTTCAAAAATTCACCAGATTTAATTCCACTCTCTAATTCTATTTGTGTATTATCACCAGCATACCTATACCACATGTATGAATAATTTATTTCGCATATTTCACATTTATAACTCAACTGGGAGTTAATGCTAGAATTAATATCAAGAGAAGAATCATCAACATATTTAACAACATAGTCAGGAGTAAATTTGCCAACAATTGGCAATATGTCTGATAAGCTTAATAGGTTCTGTATTTCCTCGATGTTCTCATTGGGTTGAGATTTTTCAAAAGGCAATATATATTCCTTCCTTGGGAAATGTAATGTTGCAAAGTTTATCATACTTTCTATACTCCTTGGTAGAGATTTCCATAAACAAAAATACCTATTTAAGGTTGCAATATTTTGTGTCTTGATAACCTGTTGAATTAATTGAAGTTCATTACCAAATTTTACAATACATTCTTTGAATTGTTTTAATTCTGCTTCATTTAAAACTTGAGACTCAAATAAATGTCTATCTATTGAATCTTTGCAGATTAAGTATGCATCATCCACGTTATTGTTACAGCCCCATAAAATCATCAGAAGCGTGTCTTTAACTTCTATGAAATCTCTTTCTAAAGAAGACGAATTATATAATTCTTCACACTTCACAAGGAAATTGCTAATATCATCCGAACTTATGTCAATTAATTTATTGAAATCCCAAATATTTTCATTGGAGTCTTCTCTTAAAGTAATTGATAGTCTATCATTTGTATATGGATGGACATCCCAGGTAACCCAAGGGTTCCTCGATTTATCTTTCGTAATTGAATTGTTTAATGGATAAGGTAATAATAATGTTTGGTCGAGTAGCGCATCTAAATTATTAATGGAGTTCTCACCCAAGTAGAAGAACGAAACATTTTCTTTGTTGTAGTCAACACCCGCTTCTAAAGCTTTCAAAGCTATATTTTCTATTTCTAGTTTGTATTGGTCTCGTATATAATCGTCAGCTGCTCTTAGGCTTTTAGCGAGTTCTTCAACATTTTCATTATCTTCTTCAAAGTGAACACATATATCACATAACCAAACAACATCTGAGTCCAAAGGTTCTGACAATGGTGGATTTAGACACCTATTATGAATTGATACTTTACACTCATCACAACGTAGGCATTCGCTACCACTACACCATTCTTTACACTGCCTGCAACTTTTATCCCATATATAATCTGTGGTTGATGAAGGACTTTGGTTCAAAGCAATATATTTATTTGAGATACGTTCTAGAGGATACTTTTTTTCAGTAAACAAGTAACGAAATCTTTTATTTAAAACATAAAAGAATGATGTGCTACTAAACAGATGCAACAGCCTTTTTGTTGGATATACATTATAGAATTTACCGCTGTAGATATCATAAAGTTCACTAAAGTAAAAAATATTTGACCTTTGATAAACTTCAAATTCATTAGGTAATCTTTCAATAATTTCAGATACATGGCAGATAGTACATTTACCTCTATAACTTTCGATTGGCATGACATCTTCCATTTGAGATGCGTACAAATATCTTGGATCTGAATCTGCTGTAGTGCCTACAATATCCCTAGTCCTGTAGAACCAATTCAGACGCATTTTAAAATATTTTACTGGAAATCTAGTAGTTATCCTTAAGGATCTTTGGATGACACTTTTATATTCTTCTAAAATTTCAAATCCTACTAGACGACCAATATAATAGGGTTCCCCTACGACTGTAGCCATGCAATATATAGTATCATCTTTAGCTAATAAATTTGTCCCATCTACAGAGTACAATATATGTTCAATAATGTCTACCTCGGCATTTTCAGAATCAAGAATATTCGAAAACCTAATATCCTTTCTGAATGATGGAGGTATAGTTGGCTGAAAGTTCCAATAAAGTTCATCACCCCTCACAGGATGTACTTCACTATTTTCAGCATCATCGTTATTCTCATTAGTTACTTCTCCGTGGTTTAAATCAATGGAATCAGCAAGCTCCTTTAAATTATCGTATTGTTCATTATATTTCTCAGCAAGACCCAATTCATCAGAATTAACCCTGTTATCAAACACATTTGAATCAATTCCATTCCTTAGCAGATGAGTCTCATCGCCAATGTTATCGTTATTATCTTTCTCCTTCTCCATAATGTGAATTTTATAATTTCCTTATTCTCAATAACTTCAACTATAGTAGACCAAATGATTTCGAACCAAAGCAAAACAAAACAGAACAGAACAAAACAAAACAGAATAGGACAATAACCAAAAGATATACCAAACCTTCAATACACTAAATCAACAATCTTAGGTCTGTTGAACTCAATTTTTAATTGTTTTAAATCTTATTCATCATTCACTTCTCTTATTGTTTACTTTACATTATTTTTTTAGATATCAATAATACTTTTTGATGGAGCCAACCTTTTTGAAAAGTTTGATATTGATGTTTAAAAATACCATATACTAGAATCATTAAATATAAAATGAATTGTAACGTCAGAGAAGCAGTATTGATAGCCTTGAGGTTGTAACATTATTGATTTTTTGATTTTTGGTTAGAAGTTTGTCAAAATTTTGGTTTTTCAGTGATGGATAGAGCAGCTCCAGAAATACCTGGTATCATCCAACCAGGAAATGTTACACAGGATTTGAAAATGATGGTTAGTAAACTGTTGAATTCACCTAAACCATTAAAGACCTTTCCAGGTTCCAATCCTGTTTCATTTCAGCATGCTGATATAGAAGAGAAGCTTTTATCTCATGATTACTATGTTTGTGAAAAGACTGATGGTTTACGTGTATTGATGTTAATACTTATAAATCCAGTGACGAAAGAGCAAGGATGTTTTATGATTGACAGAGAGAATAATTATTATTTAGTGAATGGATTTCGTTTTCCTAGATTGCCTCAGAAGGATAAGAAGGAATTATTGGAAACTATGCAAGACGGTACTTTAGTAGATGGTGAATTGGTTATTCAAACTAATCCAGTGACAAAAATGAAAGAACAAAGATATTTAATGTTCGATTGTTTAGCCATAAATGGTCGTAATATTGTAGCATCTCCAACAAGTTCAAGACTAGCACATTTAGGTAAAGAATTCTATAAGCCATATTTTGATTTAAGATCTGTTTATCCTGACCGCTGTGAAACATTCCCTTTTAAAATTTCAATGAAACAAATGAATTTTAGTTATGATTTAGTAAAAGTTGCAAAGACCCTAGATAAATTACCACATCTATCTGATGGGCTAATTTTCACTCCTGTGAAGACTCCTTATTTTGTCGGTGGTAAAGATTCCTATTTATTAAAATGGAAGCCAGAAGAAGAAAACTCTGTTGATTTCAAACTAATATTAAATATACCAGTGGTGGAAGATACCTCTTTGACTAAAAAGGATCCAAATAGATGGTATTATAACTATGATGTAAAACCAATTTTTGAATTATATATTTGGCAAGGTGGTTCAGACGTAAATACAAGACTTCAAAATTTTGATAAACCCTTTGACAAAAAAGAATACGAATTATTGGAAAGAACATACAAAAGATTTGCTGAATTAGAGATAGATGATGCAAAATGGCAAGAACTGAAAAATTTAGAAGAGCCACTTAATGGTAGAATTGTGGAGTGTACAAAAGATAAAGAAACTGGTGCCTGGACAATGTTAAGATTTAGAGACGATAAATTAAATGGTAACCATACCTCTGTTGTACAAAACGTTCTAGAAAGTATTGGTGCGTCTGTAAAATTGGAAGATTTAGGTGATGTGGTTGCTGAAATGAAAGCTAGATGGAAGCAAAGATCTGGTGGACAAAATGGACCAGCGTCATATCCTCAACAACATCAAACTCAACATCAAACTCAACATCAAACTCAACATCAAACTCAACATCATGTTCAACATAATGCTCAACATCAAGTTCAAGAACGTAATGAAGGAGAAAATTCCACTCAACCAAAATATGTTGATGAAGATGATTGGTCAGATTAAACATAATGTAATCTATGTAATATTTAAATAGGGTCTTGTATTAACAGTATTTACAGGTATATGAATTAGTACATACTATGGTAATATCTTAAATATCAATGAATAAATTAACCACAATATCATTATATGTGCGATAAAACGATGCTTTTTATCAATTCTCTTGGGTTTCCGTTACCGCTTAAGAAATATTTTTCATCTACAAGTTGATCTAAACTTTTAGAATCTTTATCTTTCTTCAACACAATGTCGGATTCCAAATAGAATGACATTAATTCTTTCACTTCCTCCTTTGTTAATTTAGGAACTTGGAATTCTTCAACTTTTCCCTTCTTTAATATTTCTGCAAATTCAGGATCATATTGTTTTCTTGGAATATATTCATCATGTTGAGCTTTACCCAATGCGATTGGTAAAGTTCTATTTGTTCTATCATCACCGGATGTTGCCATTACAATTGCACTATTTTTATTTTTAAATTTAGAGTCACCAGAAACAAAATCCATAATTGTCTTTACAATCTGCAAATCTAATGATCTGATATTTTTATTATTTACATTCTTATAAGCACAATCGGAGGTTACTAAAATACGAGAGAAGTTATCGATTGTGAAATAAACAGGAACTTTAGATTGTGATTTCAATTCCTGCATTATAGATTGAAATAACTCGCCACGACTACGAGATACAGTTTTAACTGAAAGTAAATCATATAGAGTGTTTTTTCCACCAAATAAAGTTAAATGTTTCCTGTTAACATCTTTTGAATCATTATTTGGAAATTTGTAGTCATTAGCCAACGTAATGCTCTTTAAAACACTCTTATCATTACCTTTTAAAATTTTCCTTATAAAGCTTTTTAAATACATTGGTTGGACGTATAACTTTGAATTCTCATCATAAAAGAAATCATTTCTACCATTTAAAAATAGTTCTGGATATGAGATGTTGACTGTAATGCTCTTAGCCTCGGTAGCAAAGGCGTGTACTTGTGACAACAATACAGTCTTACCAACACCAGGTTCACCTGTTACAATGAATTTTTTATTGGCTGACTTCTTCAATAGATCAAGAAATTTCTTTGTAGTGCCTTCACGAACTAATGAAATTGGTTTTGGGAACAATTCATTGAATTGATTATGTTTGAAAGAACCCAAATGAAACAGATATCTATAATGTAAAGTTGAATAGTTGGTGACCTGGCTAACTTCTAATTTATTGGTTGGTTGGTAAATTGGTAAGTCAACCTTTACTGCATTTCTATTGAATTTTGAAGTAGCAATTAGATCTTTCCAATTTTTAACCATTGAACCTACAGCAACCTTCTTGGTAGAAGTTTTAGTTCCAGTAGGTTTCTTGGCAAAACCTTGAGACCTACCACGAGTTGGAGGTTTTGCATACAATAAAGAACTATTTGAGAATAATCTCGCTTGAAATCTATTCTTCAACATCGGGATAAAACCTTTAAAGCCAAGTTAACACACTATTTCTTGAAATATTTAAATAATCACAGCTATTGTTCAGCTATATCAACAATGGGACCTTCAATTCAATAGAATCAATTATTATTATAGGATGGGTTGGGTTGGGTTTATATCGATAAATTAGTGAAACTTTTTATCTTATTTTGATATTTTAAAATTAATACCATTAAGCTGTTCGTCTGAGATGATTCATTTTATGATGAAAGCTGTATTTAAAATAAACACCGATGATGACAGTAATTAAATACTAGATCGATGAATTACTTTGATCTCTTTCAATGATTAGTTTTGAAAATACATCGATTTGATGATTGTCCTTTTGAAAATTGGGTATATTACATATTTTTATAAAAAAACGGTTACAAACAAAATACATATTGAGCAATCGATCATGACAAGATGAAATTAAATCTTTTCTTGATACCTGCTTCAAAAAGTATACTTATATAGATACATAAGGAAAAGAGATATAGAGCTGTGATAGTGATCTATTGAATAGTGCAACTAAATTTAGACTTTTCCTTTGAGGAATCCATTGACTCGGTTGATTCCAGGTTATCCTTTGAAATTTCTTGTTCAGTTTGGATTTTTTTATCTTGTTTCTTGTTCTTCTTGTTCTTCTTTGGTTCATCTGAGTTTTCAAATTTATCCTTTGGAGTTTCTATTTCTGGTTCTTCATAATCTGGAATGCCTCTAGCGGTTAAGAATTCAAAAATACTTTTTTGAACAGCAGCACCTACTTTTTCGTCGGTTTCGATACCTTGAGCTCCTGTTACCATATTGAAACTGTCAATATAACTGAAAAAGGCGTTAAATACATTTTCATCTACCTCTTCTTTGTATATTTTATCATAAATGTGTTTCATTTTAAAGGCATCCATTTCCTTTTGGAATTTACTGAAATCAATTGGATTGTAACCGAATTTTTCTAATCTTTTATTATAACCTTCGAATACAGGGGACTCCAATAATAAACCTAAGGCTGGAGCCTTTGGAATGTTGATCTTTTGTGGGCCATAAGCTTGACTTATACGAGAAACTGGGCAACCGCAACGAGTGACTAAAGTAGCCATAGAAATCATTTTACGGATTTGATGTAACATAAATGATTGGCCATGGATTTTAATGGAGATCCATTCGGTTTTTGCAGCACCAATAACAAAAGGGTCTGAAACTCTGATTTCTTTCATAAATCTGATTGCACTTGGATCTTTGAAATCTTTACCTAAAGTGAAATTGTGGAAATTATGAGCACCTAGATATTCATTCATAGCATTACGGAATTTAGTTAATTTTTCGTCAGAAATACGGTATCTACGACGATGTTCGTTTTCCAACTTTTTGTATTGTTTAACCTTTTGATATAAGCCATCTTTATCGTTAAATTCATCTCTTGGAGGAGGGACATAATTTTTAATAGCTTCAATTTCCTCTTCTGTAAAGTGTTGTCTAACTTCATGATCTACTCTTTTCCAGAAAATTTGTGATTCTAAATCATCATCTAAAACTCCTGGAAGTTCTAATTTACTTTCTTCGATATCCTTGAATAAAATGGAACCAGGTTTTGGACCGATTAAAGAATAAGTAGGTAATAAGTATTCGTACCAACGGGAACCGCACATTTTTCTACAATCAAAAGCTTTATTCACACGTTCAATATTCCAGACCTTAATACCATTTGGTAATTCTTCATTGATTTTTTGTTTAATTTCTGGATCTTCGATAATCATCTTCAATGAAATCAAGTTACCACCAGCATGAACACCTTTATCAGTTCTAGCAGCTCTCATGAACCCATTTTTTTTCAAGTCATTTGAATTGGCCTTCGATATGGCACCTGCTTGAACAAAAGCTTTAAACAGGGCATCTTCAATAGTTGGATTTGGTGGGTTATATTGCATACCATGATAGCCGGTACCACAATAACCTACCATAACAGCAACTTTCCTTTTTGGAAGTCTTTTCTCCTTTGGAATTGGATTTCCATTGTCATCCAATTTCTGTTCACGATTATCATTAGTCTTTCTATTTTTAAAATTGATAAGTAGATTATAATTAGTTAGTATTAAAATGATTCCAATCCCACATATAAAATTGCAAAAACATATAGAAGAAGCAATTAGCAATAAAGAAAATAAAAACATACATACAATTTCTTACTAGCATGTTGTTGAGACCCATCAGACTGTTTATAATCTGCTTTTCTAGCCTTGCTCCATTTATGTTGAGCGCCTCTTTTGTAAGTTTGTTCACCCATTTGATTATCGTCTTCATATGTCTCTCTTAAATTAGTATTAGACATTCTTCGACCTGATCAAACTTTACAAGAATCTTTCGATGATACAGGACCAAACCAACAAAGAAACAAACAGATATATAAATAATAATAAAACACATATAGAATATAGATAAACCGAAGTTTCAATAACTAATTACATAAGTGTAAATATGTTTTCTATATTTGTTTATTATTCAAAATTGAGCTCATCTCAAAATTTTTCACCGATTTGAAATTTTTTTGACGCTTCCCGTTCGAATTGTTGGAAATAGGTGTATCTTGATTTTGATCTCTGAGAGAAGTCAGTAGAAGAATGCATGATGATAATTTATATCTATCTATATTTATTTATATTTATATATATATTTATACAAAAGGTTGATATAATATATTGTAAACAGAGGGGAAACTATTCATTAATACACA
>NW_001834503.1:0-11430 GCF_000150035.1 Vanderwaltozyma polyspora DSM 70294
GAATTTGGAGGCGAAATTCATCCTTAATTAATTTAAGAGGGAAGATTTTGGAACTTCTTCCTTTAAGGGATAAGATTGTTTTAATAGAAGTATTTCTTTTGATTTCCAGAATTTTAACATGTATATAAAGTTGAAAGATTTTAAGGACCCTATTCAGTATATTATCCCATGGGATATTTTATACTTTATACACCGGATCAATATCACTTTATAAGAATGTCTTTGCAAAGAACTAAACAATCTACTAATATTAACGATTCTGTAAAGAACCAACAAACTTTTGATTCTCTACATTTCCCTTGTGTCTCTTCTCCCTTAGTGTGACATTGGTTATCTTATAACCCGGACATATACCATAATTATGATTATCCTTCTATTATTTAACACAAATTTTTCAATAACAAAGACTCCGTGGCCAAGCTGGTTAAGGCGTGCGACTGTTAATCGCAAGATCGAGAGTTCAATCCTCTCCGGGGTCGTTATTTTTTGGTTTCCTTGGAAGATACGTAACTGTTAGAATATATTGGCTTACCTTTTAGACAGATATCCCAAAATAATGGTAGGCTTCAATTTAAAATAACCACTATTTTACTAGTAATATATATTATTTCAAAATAACTATAAAATAGTAGGTAATTATCCACATCTGCAATGCTCACTCACTTCATTAGAAAATATTACTCAAATTAGCGCTCCCTATGGGCGCACTAATGATACCCGATATAATGGTTCTATAGCAATCGTAATATTCATATATTCGATTATCGTATATCTTGTGCTAGTAATTAAAAGCATGAGATGATATCTTAACCATTTAAAGTGGAAAAAGCATACGTAGCGGAAATAACTAACTGTATTCCGATTCTCAACATTGTACCTTTGAATTGGAAACGTGCAGATTAAAGACAAATATTATACTATAGAATTCCTCTACTTTATCAATCCATTCTTAATAGCTTCTTTATTTAATAATCTATCCACATCTTCTCCGTACTTTGCCTTTTTGTCACCATTCTCTTTGAATGCGTACTCGATATTAATCCTTTTGTTTGTAACAAGCTGTCCGTCTAAAGACTTGATTGCCTCATCAGCCTTTTCATAATCTTTAAAATACACATATGCACAACGCAGTTCACCGTTAGATAAATGGAAGATCTCAGATTCTCTAGCTAAGGAACCAAACTTTTTGAAAAGTTTGGATAAGTATGCAACATCAACAGAAGAATCTAAATTCTTCACGAAAATCTTAGCGTACGGTGTAACTGAGGTAGCTTGTGACAAGTTGGTACTAGATTTAGAAGAAATATTATTGTTTGTCTTACGAACTTTCAATACCCTATTATTTAACTGCACGTTATTATTGAATGCTTGAATGGCATAATTTGCATCTTCCTCAGTATAGAAATCTATAAATGCATAACCCTGATGTGTCTGTAACACTTTATCCTTGGGGTAATTGATCTTAGCAATTGGACTTATTTGCACAAATAATTCATATAATAATTCTTTGGTTATACTAGGATCGATGTTACCCACATAAACACTTAAATCCGGATTTTTGAACCCAGAACCGCTTCCAGACATAATATGACACCAAAGTCCACTCTTCACTGACACTCAAATTATATTTAACAAAAGTTGAAAGTTGTAGTATACATATATCTCATCAACTTGTTCATTAATATCATTAAAACTTGTTCTCATCACGTTTGTATTATCTGATAATGCCCTCGATTTAAAGATTTTTCTTATTCGGGTAATTTTTGAAATTAATTGATTTTTTTCACTTTATTTCTTTTTTAATTCGAAATTAGTTTAGTATATAAAGAGCAAGCAAAATTTAAAATAAATTCGAAAGTTAATGGCTACTTTTCTGGATTAATTTATTTTGAATTAGTTTTTGCTTTGGTTATATTTTATACAAATAACCATTGATGATGCAATTACAATGTCTGATTATATTGGAATTTAATATTTTTAGAATAATGTGAATTTTGGATATTTCATCGAAAATTTTTATCGAAAATATTTCTAAATAGTTCCAAATTTTAAGTAGTATTTTAATTCTAATTACCAATTTTCAAATTTTTATCATCGAGATTCACTGGTATATCTATTTATATCAATTTTCTGTATATATGGATGATTATACTGTAATAAAGTTACCATGAGTATTTAGTAATATATTTTGAAGTGCATGTTTAATTTGGAAATTTTATGAAGATTTCTCTATTATCGCTGTTAACTACTCGATCAAGTTTTTTGGACGAGGTTTTTGTTTTCAGTTCATAAGATGCTGTGATGAATTGGATATTATTACACACGTTTCACTTCCATATAGTGTGGTATCCCATTTGCACGTATAGGTATCTTATAGATAATAGGTAGTTTAAATTGATTTTTTCAAATATTGCTTTTGATTTGGATTGCTAAGATTCTGGTTCCTTTGTCTCAGGAATATTATTTATGTAGATTGACAATTGATTTAATATATCCGCTAGGTATCTTCGATGCTTTGGAGAACTAAGGTAATTGGAATGTTATGCTAATATTCTATTTGTCCTATTGAAGTATGTTTCAAAGATTTTCTGATAATTCATAGTCATAGATTCAGGAAATATTTCTGATGCATTTAGTACGTTTGTTATATAGAAGTCATAGAGTCAAAATCCCGTCTAATCGCTCAGCTATTTGATATCGTAATAGCCTGTAGTTTCATACCCGGGAGAAATATTTAACTTTGGAAAATTATTATCTTATTAGATACTAGTTAGTAATCTTGGAATTTTTAAAATTGATTAATTTTTTTTGTAAAATTACATAATCTAAATACTATTAAAATTAAATCTCTTGTTAGGAAATATCATAGCCATATGGGATAAATACAAAAAATGGCCTAATAAGAAGTTTGTAAAAAAAGTGATGATAAAAAAACTAATACCAAAAATAATAATAAACAAATTAAATTAGGAGTTAATAATGTATGCTTTAAAAATATATGCAGTATTCAAAAGAAACGTTTCAGATTCTTTAATATTAGTCTATTATTGTCAGTTAATGCAAGCAAATACCAATTGCTATTGTTCCCTTCAATTGGCGGAGTAAATTTGGTCGACTTGTTTTTGGACAACTTCCAAAATAACCTTTCTCTTTAGCTTTTGAGCAGAAGTGACATAACCATTTTGTGGAGTCCATTCACCATCGAAGAAGACAACACCTTGTAATAATTCAATACCATTTAATCCTTGAGATCTAGCTGTGTGCAACATGTCATCCAAAACAGCTCTTCTCAATTTCTTGTTATCCAAATATGATTCAACGTCTTCGTTAGCCTTTAGGATTTTCAAGTCTTTAGCTAATTGGGCTAATGGGGCCAAGTTTGGGACAATTATACCAACAGGCTTGACCTTATTTTGATCAGCATAAACACAGATGTTCATAACATATTTGTTTGATCTGTAAACAGATTCTAATTTTTCTAATGCAATATATTCACCATTAGCTGTCTTAACTAAATTCTTCTTTCTATCAATAATCTTCAAATGACCTTCTCTAGTCCATTCGGCAATATCACCAGTCTTGAACCAACCATCTTCAGTAATGGCGTCAGCGGTTTCTTTTGGATTTTTATAATATTCTTTTAAAACACAGCCACCCTTAATCCAAATTTCACCTTGATTATTTTTGGCAAAATAGTTCAATTCTTCAACATCGACCAACTTGATGGTTACAGAAGCGGCCAAGTCACCAGTGACACCGAATCTGTAATGATCAGGTTTCAAGACACAACCATTGGCACAGGTTTCAGTTAAACCGTAACCAATCAACAATGGACAGATAACTGTAGTGATGAATTGTTGAGTATCCATACTGATTGGAGAACCACCGTTCAAGACAAATCTTAATTGACCACCAGTAGCTTCCTTAACTTTTTTGAAAGCAATGTTGGCCAAGATACCACTACCTGGGATACCATTTAGTTTAGAACTGTAAGCCATCCAGAATAATTTTTGCTTCAATTTAGATACATGACCCAATTGACTAATGATACCCTTTTTGATCATTTCAAAAACGGCAGCAACACCAACCATAATTGTTGGTTTAAATGTTTGCATGTCACCTTGACAATTACGAACTGAAGTTGAGGAGATTGTTTTAACGTTAGCATAACCCAAGATGGCACCCCAGTAAAAAGTGACCAATTCGAAAGCTAATTCGAAGATATGAGCTAAAGGTAAGAATGCAATAACACGATCTTGTTTACCAACGACACCATAAACAGTTTCACTGACACCAGCGCAACCTGCGACCAAATTGCTATGAGTTAAAGTTACACCCTTTGGATCACCGGTAGTACCTGAGGTGTACATGATACAAGAGATATCTTCAGGTTTTGGTGGGCTTGGAGAAATTTCATCCTTTGCGTTTTGACCTAATTTAACTATTTCATTAAAATAGTAAAATTTAATGTCAGGTCTGACTTCCTTCAATTTATCTAAGGCCTTCTTAGCTTCATCATATAATTTACCGCCATGTCTTTTATCATTTGGATCTAATTTTTCAGAGTAGATGATATATTTAATGTTGTCGGCCTTTTGTAGTGGATTGATCAAAGTTTTCAACAAAGCGTTATCAGTGAAGATAGCTACTGATTCTGTTTGCACTAGGGAATGAGTTAAACCGCTTTCACCCAAAGTATCGTAAGCGGTAACCACAGGGATACCTTGAGATTGGGAACCTGTGAACATTTGCATCCAGTAACGAGAAGTAGAGGCGTAAATGTGTAGTTTATCTTCAGAACTTGGTTTTAAACCGATTTTAACCAAACCTCTACCGATGTTATGCATTAATTCTGTTAATTTATCGTAAGTGGTATATTTATAATCTGATAATTCGTAGAAATTCCAAACTTTTTCGACTTCTACATCTTTACCATCTACTTTTTTTTTAATGATTTTTTTTTCATCATGAATCTCTATAATATCTCTCCAACCCATTGCCTTTCTGTTACCACCTTTTTCGAAAGCCTCTAGTAAATATTCATAGACAGTTGAACAAGAGTATCCGACAGGTCTATCTATAATTTGTTTTTGAGAGCTAGTGATTCTTGGTGCAGTTTCACGAGCGTTGGCAGGTTTGCCGACGATAGTTGAGAATTGTTCTACCATAGTGATGATTCAAAAAATTATGATGCTTGAAGTTGTTGATTTCGATTAGTAAAAGTTGCCAAATAGCCTAAAATGATAATAATATTATGAGAGTAGTGTGAGTGAATATTAAATTTTTTATAATTCTTTTTTTTGTCTCAGTGTGTCTCTTATATGAGAGTATTGAAAAAACAGATAACTAGTTGGTATAACGTTTTTGCAAAAAGTGGTGAGTAGTTGCCTTAATCTCAAAGAGTAAAAGTATTTATAGTAAAGGAACAAGGAAAATTTGGGATAAGCAAGAAGCGATATAATATAGTAATAGTTGATAATAGCAATTGAAAGGGAGAAGAAAAAGAGGAAGAAGAAGGGGGAGAAGGGGAGAGGGAGAAGAAGATAGAACGAAATTTAAATAGCAAATCTTCTTGTTCTTAGCAAGATATTAAATAATTAGAAAACTAAAACAAATAAGAAAATTTTTATTTTATTTTATTTTAGTTTAGTTTAGTTTAGTTTCTTGGGTTTATAATTTTTAGTTTATAATATTGTTTTTGTTTTTGTTTCCGGTGTAGTAGCAGTTGTGTGAATAATGAATGGGCATGATGTGATCACTTAATGAATTAGTCCTTCAATCAATCTATGAATCGATTCATTGATTGATTGATTCATAGATTGATTGATTTATCGATTGATTAAAATGAGAGAGAACAAAATCTGTTATAGGTGGGAATTGGTAATTGATAGATAATTGCGATAGCAAACTAGAAGAAGCAAAGCAAAAACCACGTAAAAAAAGAAGGCGACGGGAGAAAATAAGGTTAAGTTTTAATATGGTATAGTATAGTATAGTACTATAATGATATTGTCATGTATATGGGATATGGGTACTACAATATAAATTGAACATACCCGAAATTCCAAAAATGCAAAATGTAATGAGAGCAACAGCAGTAGTAACTGTTTTTTGACTGAATGAATGGGAAGATTAATCAGAAACAGACAGATAGACCCGGACAAACAAGGCGAACCAAAACCAAAAACCAAAAACCAAAAACGAAAAGCCAAAAAAAACCGAAAAGCCAAAAAAAAACCCAACTTATAGGAAGGTTCCGATACAAGGCCAGAAACCACAACAGATAAACAGATACACAGACACAGATTTTTAAAAGAGGTACACACTTGTAGTGGGCAGCATGCGGAATTTATGTTGTTTAATTTTTATTTTTTTGTTTTTTTGTTTTTTTTCCCTTCGTTTTTGAGGAATAAAAAAACTAATGTAACAGTAGCGGGTATGAAAATAAAAGAAGAAAACAGGGTATAATGTAATGTGATGATGGTTAGAGGAGAGAGAGAGAGAGTGCGTGAGAGATAGAGAGCTAATTCGTATGTTCTTTTGCTCAAATTGTGGATTCCTCTTAGAAGTGGTCAAATCAATTGCAATTGATAAGGTTAATTGATTCGATGAAACGCTACAACAACAGCAACAGCAACAGCAACAGCAACTTAATATCGAACTTATTGGCATAATAGAAACAAAGTATTATCATAATCATAATCATAATCATAATCATAATCATAATCATGACCATAGCATAGCGGAACCCGAAAGTTGGATGTGGAATAGAGGAAATCAGAGATATATCTTTGAGATATAGACCATAGACCAGGTGATTGCAGTGATTTCGCTGTATGGTCTACTCTGATCTCTGGGATATTTCGTTGTGTGGATTGATTAAGGTTTGATCTATGTTTGTGATTGATTGGTACGGCGGGTAAAGACGGAACAAAAAAAAACTTTGTTGGTCTTCTAATTATGTTTGTTCGTGTGTGTGCGTGCGTGTAATTGCTGCTGTCAGCATCTTTGAAAAGGTCGTGTAAGCCAGTTTGTTTCAAGAAACTTGGCTGTACACAGAAAAATGAGTTCAAATTAGTAACGTATCGATAGCAATTTCTGGGGCGTGAGGGAGGGGAAGGAATAACTCTTATCTTTGTGGTACTTGCCGACTCCCGTCAGCTTTTTCCTTTCCTTCCTATCTTGTGCGTAAGAAGCAGTAGTAGTCGGCCGGTTAACTCCGTTCGATCCAACGAAAATCTGAAAAATTTGTTGTGGGAAAATCCAACAAAAAGAATGGTTTATCATAATTTGATGTACCTTCAAAAACAATAAAACTGACGTACAACACTCGGGTTTAATAGACAGAATACTAATATTATAAATACAGTACCAGAACTCTACCCACCTGTCTCCGAAGAGTTTTTGTTGAATTTTTTGTTTGTTTGGTTTTCTTTTGGTTTAATTATTATGTCCTTGCACGAATTCCACCACCACCACCACCACCGATAATGAATGTATCCGATCCATTTCGTTACCCACCACTGTATTTTTTCTTGACCTTTTAATTTTTTTTTCTTCCAGTGTATTATTCTATCTCATACACGATAAAGACTGAACTAATTGATAAAAGAGATTGATTATGAGAACCAGACTTAAAACAAATCCAGTTCCAGTTTACCCGGCCCACGTGTTCTACATTCAATTACCATAGAAATTATGTTTTTCTTCATCATCGAGCAAAAAAAATAAAATTTACTTGAGCTCAGCTAAAATCATACATTAGTATCTTAACCTAACTGTTTGTCCTAATTGCTATCACTTTTACACACACTTTGGAAGTTCTACTACCAAATCTCTTGTGACTCCACTTTTATTATTTTTGTTTGGTTTCTTTAAGCTTGAGTAATGAATGAGACATACTTACCTCGCATTCATTGAGACAGAATTATCAAATCCATATTTTGACATTAATTCCATCTCAATCAATCCCCTTATCCTGTCTTTGCATTTGCTACACACAAAGTTCTTATCAACGAAATTAATTGCATTTAGTTGAGTTAAAACTGAAGCTATACCTGTGAAGAGGAAATTAAAACGAAAAAAGCCAATTTTTTAAAAAGAGGTGGTCATTGTAATTTACATACCATCATCATTGATTGTGAATATATGGGTTCTTTTATATTCATTGTTTGTTGAATTCATCTAATTTATTGGAGTTGATCGATTTATAGAATTTAAAGGGATAATTACCAAAAATTGACATTTATTTGTTTAGATTCAAATTTGTTTCTAAATACCTAACTGACTACAATAAACGTTATCAAATTAGGATAATAAAGCGAGCTCTGATCGATTGATTGATATATTCAATTATATTCTGTTCAATTCATTCTTACCAGTATTATTATTCCTTGTTTTACCTCCCCTCTCCCCCCCCCCCTTATTTTTTTAGGATACTTTGGTGGTTGGTATAATTTACTCACTCTTTCTGGTTTCAAAATACGTTTCTGTACTTTATTTAAGCTTAAGCTGAAGATAATTTGATTTTGGTTTTGAAATTATTATTTTGTTTTGTTGTTGTTTTTTTGCTTGTTTGGAGTATTCTAGGTCAACTGATATTGGGACTACTATTAGAACAACCATAACAGTAAGAAACAGAGTTATAGACAATAATCTCAAGTTATAGTAAATAATGGGTTTACTCAATTGGTTTTCAGGTAATGGTGATGATGACGCACCTGTTGCCAACAGACAACAACGTGAACAATGTTGGGAATCAAGAGATTTGTTTTTCAAATGTCTGGATAATGTCGATATAATCGATGCAAATGATAAGAAAAATAAAGATATTATTAAAAAAAACTGTAATATTGAAGAATCGAATTTTGAAAAAGATTGTGCAAAATCTTGGATATCGTATTTCAAAGATAAAAGAATATCAGACTATAAAAAATTAAAATTTAAAGAAGAGATGGACAAGATTGGTGCACAACCAATAAACCTGTCACCACAAGAATTTTCAGGTATGAAAAAATAATCTATTCGTTAGCTTAATCTTTTATCCCAATTCCTATGTTGAATTGCAATGGATAGGAAACAAAATAACAAAGATGAAATAATACTTGGATAAAAAAGAATTTTTTAAAAAAATAAGTAAATATAAATAGTACACATGTATATATAGTAACAACCAATATAAAAATACTGGGAAAAGGGTATCTCTAGTTTGATAATGAAATGATGG
Organism: Vanderwaltozyma polyspora DSM 70294; assembly: GCF_000150035.1. Taxonomy (NCBI): domain Eukaryota; kingdom Fungi; phylum Ascomycota; class Saccharomycetes; order Saccharomycetales; family Saccharomycetaceae; genus Vanderwaltozyma; species Vanderwaltozyma polyspora. The sequence continues at coordinate 9,227 of NW_001834503.1, forward strand.
AAATATGGTAATGAAATGAACAAAAATAGTGGTATAAATCATAAGCGGCTTCCTTAATTTATTTTTTTTCTTCTTTTATTTAGTCGAAAGACTTGAAATCAGTAACTTGAAAAATTACCGCAAACAAAGGGGAAAAAAAAGATTAGGAATAGAAAAGACATTTAGTAATAGTAATGCAATAATTGGAGGAATTTAAAAGATTTCAATGTTGGCTTTGGCACCATTCTTAGCTGTAACAACACAGAACCCGGCTCCACCAGCACCATCAGTAGCTGATGCGGAGTTGACACCGTTAATACTTTGGGAATTAGGATCGATAGAACATGGCAAACCATCACATTGAGATTCATCATCACAAGTGATACGAATACCAAATGATGGTTTACTATCTTTGAATGGTGATGTGGCTTCTAAATATACTGGATTCCAACCAATCTTAACATATGTGTTCTTGTTGGCATCGATGTTAGCACCTGCTACATATGGTGACCAGTTACCCCATGGGTTAGAAGTACTACCCCATTTACAACCGTCATCAACACTGACACCCGGTGGGTTAACATAGAAATGAGAAGCAGTACCTGCCCAATATTCTGGACCTGGCACAGCTAAGGTTTGAGAACCACCTGAACTAATATCAGTTGGAATTAACATTTCCTCGTTACCTGGTAATACAGTTTGACAAAAGGCAACGTTACCTCCACTAGCGGTATTCTTAGCAAGCACAGTACCGGCACCTTCATAACAATAAGCTTTACTACTGTCTGGAGTTTGTAAAATACCATTATTGTCACAATATAAACCACCATATTGAGAACCTGGGTAAGAATAACTAGTGACAGATGGATCCCATTGACCCATTAATTGACCAGGTTTACAGGCATATGGACACCAAGATCCAAAGGTACACTGTTGGTCACTGTGCATAGCCCAACCAGCATTTGATCCTTGAGTTTGGACAGCAACCATACCATCATAATTTGGAAATTGACAAGTTCCTGAGCGCTTATCAACGTGACCATGCTTATGGTGTACCTCATCGCTTAAAGCAGGAGCGGCGACAGGAGCACTTGAAACTAAACCACTTAAAGTTAAAGCAGAAAATAAAGAAAGGACAGTATTTTTGGAATTTGTAGAAACCATTTTGAATATAAAGAAAGACTCTTGTTTATTAATAATAAAATGAATGTAAAATAATTTTAAATTCTCTTGTCAAAAGAAAGACGTAGGTAGGTTAAAATAAAAAAAAATATTTATAATAAAAGAACGGCTACAGTAGATTAGACTAACTGATTCTGGTATTTAATTTATTTTGGTTGTAATGTTTCTTTTATTTTTTACTATTTGATATTTCTAACTGAAACAATCTTTATCTTAGCTTCTGGTAGTTATTATATCTAATTTCGTAAATTTTTTTAATATGGATATATCTTTTATATCTTTAATGTTGTTTTTTTCAATTTCTAGTTTTTGTAACCCAATAAATAATATGAAATTAATTTTAAAGATAAGATAAGATAAGATAAGATAAGTATTATATTCAAAAGTTAAGATCACAAGATCGATTAAAAATGATAATTTAATCTTGGATATTTATAAGAATTAAATTTCGAATCGATGTAGATTTCTTTTTACTGATATTTTTTTTTCTTTTCAAATGAATGTCTTTTGACATCGTAATTCTGAGTATTTAGTTCTATACAATTCTTTGGCATTAATCAAATATTTCAGCGTCATAAATAATTTTCTATGTATTATTCACTTAAGCACAAATTAATTTCGGGGTTTCGATTTTTTATTCTCTTCCATAACCTCCAAATAAAAAAATTAATATCTGACTTTCATCCTTGCCGACGTCAAAAGAAAAAAACAAGTACCCTATTCGGTACGACGAATTGGACTTTTTACTATAAAATTAAACCTTACCGTGTCCATTCCCAGGAGCCCATTACCTCTAAAATTTGGTTTTCACACCAACCCCAAAATCAATTTGCCAGGGAAAATCTTATAACCAACTTAATGGCGAAAGAAAAAAGAAACATTCCTTTCCACCGGGTCCCAGAAACCGGTGTTAACAATAAAGGATTGGGTTTTTTTTATATAGGTCCGCCCCTCTCCTAAAACAATAAAAAAATAACAAAGGTGTTGAATTAATATCCAGGGGAATATTGAACTTCGCCGGTTCGCGCTTTTTCCTTCCCAAC
>NW_001834504.1:0-11658 GCF_000150035.1 Vanderwaltozyma polyspora DSM 70294
GTAAGTAGCAGTAGTCAATTCCTCTTCATCAGAAGTGTGCTCAACTGTGTAAGTAGTAACACCAGTGGTGACATTACCTTCAGAGTCGGTGGAAGTGTAAGTAGCAGTAGTTAGTTCCTCTTCATCTGAAGTGTGCTCAACTGGGTAAGTAGTAACACCAGTGGTGACATTACCTTCAGAGTCGGTGGAAGTGTAAGTAGCAGTAGTTAGTTCCTCTTCATCTGAAGTGTGCTCAACTGGGTAAGTAGTAACACCAGTGGTGACATTACCTTCAGAGTCGGTGGAAGTGTAAGTAGCAGTAGTTAATTCCTCTTCATCTGAAGTGTGCTCAACTGGGTAAGTAGTAACACCAGTGGTGACATTACCTTCAGAGTCGGTGGAAGTGTAAGTTGCAGTAGTCAATTCCTCTTCATCAGAAGTGTGCTCAACTGGGTAAGTAGTAACACCAGTGGTGACATTACCTTCAGAGTCGGTGGAAGTGTAAGTAGCAGTAGTCAATTCCTCTTCATCGGAAGTGTTATGAACTGGGTAAGTAGTAACACCAGTGGTGACATTACCTTCAGAGTCGGTGGAAGTGTAAGTAACAGTAGTCAATTCCTCTTCATCAGAAGTGTGCTCAACTGGGTAAGTAGTAACACCAGTGGTGACATTACCTTCAGAGTCGGTGGAAGTGTAAGTAGCAGTAGTCAATTCCTCTTCATCTGAAGTGTGCTCAACTGGGTAAGTAGTAACACCAGTGGTGACATTACCTTCAGAGTCGGTGGAAGTGTAAGTAGCAGTAGTCAATTCCTCTTCATCGGAAGTGTGCTCAACTGGGTAAGTAGTAACACCAGTGGTGACATTACCTTCAGAGTCGGTGGAAGTGTAAGTAGCAGTAGTCAATTCCTCTTCATCGGAAGTGTGCTCAACTGGGTAAGTAGTAACACCAGTGGTGACATTACCTTCAGAGTCGGTGGAAGTGTAAGTAGCAGTAGTTAATTCCTCTTCATCGGAAGTGTGCTGAACTGGGTAAGTAGTAACACCAGTGGTGACATTACCTTCAGAGTCGGTGGAAGTGTAAGTAGCAGTAGTCAATTCCTCTTCATCGGAAGTGTGCTCAACTGGGTAAGTAGTAACACCAGTGGTGACATTACCTTCAGAGTCGGTGGAAGTGTAAGTAGCAGTAGTCAATTCCTCTTCATCAGAAGTGTGCTCAACTGTGTAAGTAGTAACACCAGTGGTGACATTACCTTCAGAGTCGGTGGAAGTGTAAGTAGCAGTAGTTAGTTCCTCTTCATCTGAAGTGTGCTCAACTGGGTAAGTAGTAACACCAGTGGTGACATTACCTTCAGAGTCGGTGGAAGTGTAAGTAGCAGTAGTTAGTTCCTCTTCATCTGAAGTGTGCTCAACTGGGTAAGTAGTAACACCAGTGGTGACATTACCTTCAGAGTCGGTGGAAGTGTAAGTAGCAGTAGTTAATTCCTCTTCATCTGAAGTGTGCTCAACTGGGTAAGTAGTAACACCAGTGGTGACATTACCTTCAGAGTCGGTGGAAGTGTAAGTTGCAGTAGTCAATTCCTCTTCATCAGAAGTGTGCTCAACTGGGTAAGTAGTAACACCAGTGGTGACATTACCTTCAGAGTCGGTGGAAGTGTAAGTAGCAGTAGTCAATTCCTCTTCATCGGAAGTGTTATGAACTGGGTAAGTAGTAACACCAGTGGTGACATTACCTTCAGAGTCGGTGGAAGTGTAAGTAACAGTAGTCAATTCCTCTTCATCAGAAGTGTGCTCAACTGGGTAAGTAGTAACACCAGTGGTGACATTACCTTCAGAGTCGGTGGAAGTGTAAGTAGCAGTAGTTAGTTCCTCTTCATCTGAAGTGTGCTCAACTGGGTAAGTAGTAACACCAGTGGTGACATTACCTTCAGAGTCGGTGGAAGTGTAAGTAGCAGTAGTTAGTTCCTCTTCATCAGAAGTGTGCTGAACTGGGTAAGTAGTAACACCAGTGGTGACATTACCTTCAGAGTCGGTGGAAGTGTAAGTAGCAGTAGTTAGTTCCTCTTCATCGGAAGTGTGCTCAACTGGGTAAGTAGTAACACCAGTGGTGACATTACCTTCAGAGTCGGTGGAAGTGTAAGTAGCAGTAGTTAGTTCCTCTTCATCGGAAGTGTGCTCAACTGGGTAAGTAGTAACACCAGTGGTGACATTACCTTCAGAGTCGGTGGAAGTGTAAGTAGCAGTAGTCAATTCCTCTTCATCGGAAGTGTGCTCAACTGGGTAAGTAGTAACACCAGTGGTGACATTACCTTCAGAGTCGGTGGAAGTGTAAGTAGCAGTAATCAATTCCTCTTCATCAGAAGTGTGCTCAACTGGGTAAGTAGTAACACCAGTGGTGACATTACCTTCAGAGTCGGTGGAAGTGTAAGTTGCAGTAGTCAATTCCTCTTCATCAGAAGCGTTATGAACTGGGTAAGTAGTAACACCAGTGGTGACATTACCTTCAGAGTCGGTGGAAGTGTAAGTAGCAGTAGTCAATTCCTCTTCATCGGAAGTGTTATGAACTGGGTAAGTAGTAACACCAGTGGTGACATTACCTTCAGAGTCGGTGGAAGTGTAAGTAACAGTAGTCAATTCCTCTTCATCGGAAGTGTGCTCAACTGGGTAAGTAGTAACACCAGTGGTGACATTACCTTCAGAGTCGGTGGAAGTGTAAGTAGCAGTAGTCAATTCCTCTTCATCAGAAGTGTGCTCAACTGGGTAAGTAGTAACACCAGTGGTGACATTACCTTCAGAGTCGGTGGAAGTGTAAGTTGCAGTAGTCAATTCCTCTTCATCAGAAGCGTTATGAACTGGGTAAGTAGTAACACCAGTGGTGACATTACCTTCAGAGTCGGTGGAAGTGTAAGTAGCAGTAGTCAATTCCTCTTCATCGGAAGTGTGCTGAACTGGGTAAGTAGTAACACCAGTGGTGACATTACCTTCAGAGTCGGTGGAAGTGTAAGTAGCAGTAGTCAATTCCTCTTCATCGGAAGTGTTATGAACTGGGTAAGTAGTAACACCAGTGGTGACATTACCTTCAGAGTCGGTGGAAGTGTAAGTTGCAGTAGTTAGTTCCTCTTCATCGGAAGTGTGCTCAACTGGGTAAGTAGTAACACCAGTGGTGACATTACCTTCAGAGTCGGTGGAAGTGTAAGTAGCAGTAGTCAATTCCTCTTCATCTGAAGTGTGCTCAACTGGGTAAGTAGTAACACCAGTGGTGACATTACCTTCAGAGTCGGTGGAAGTGTAAGTAGCAGTAGTCAATTCCTCTTCATCGGAAGTGTGCTCAACTGGGTAAGTAGTAACACCAGTGGTGACATTACCTTCAGAGTCGGTGGAAGTGTAAGTAGCAGTAGTTAATTCCTCTTCATCAGAAGTGTGCTGAACTGGGTAAGTAGTAACACCAGTGGTGACATTACCTTCAGAGTCGGTGGAAGTGTAAGTAGCAGTAGTTAGTTCCTCTTCATCGGAAGTGTGCTCAACTGGGTAAGTAGTAACACCAGTGGTGACATTACCTTCAGAGTCGGTGGAAGTGTAAGTAGCAGTAGTTAGTTCCTCTTCATCTGAAGTGTGCTCAACTGGGTAAGTAGTAACACCAGTGGTGACATTACCTTCAGAGTCGGTGGAAGTGTAAGTAGCAGTAGTCAATTCCTCTTCATCGGAAGTGTTATGAACTGGGTAAGTAGTAACACCAGTGGTGACATTACCTTCAGAGTCGGTGGAAGTGTAAGTAACAGTAGTTAGTTCCTCTTCATCAGAAGTGTGCTGAACTGGGTAAGTAGTAACACCAGTGGTGACATTACCTTCAGAGTCGGTGGAAGTGTAAGTAGCAGTAGTTAGTTCCTCTTCATCAGAAGTGTGCTCAACTGGGTAAGTAGTAACACCAGTGGTGACATTACCTTCAGAGTCGGTGGAAGTGTAAGTAGCAGTAGTCAATTCCTCTTCATCAGAAGTGTGCTCAACTGGGTAAGTAGTAACACCAGTGGTGACATTACCTTCAGAGTCGGTGGAAGTGTAAGTAGCAGTAGTCAATTCCTCTTCATCGGAAGTGTTATGAACTGGGTAAGTAGTAACACCAGTGGTGACATTACCTTCAGAGTCGGTGGAAGTGTAAGTAGCAGTAGTCAATTCCTCTTCATCGGAAGTGTTATGAACTGGGTAAGTAGTAACACCAGTGGTGACATTACCTTCAGAGTCGGTGGAAGTGTAAGTTGCAGTAGTTAGTTCCTCTTCATCGGAAGTGTGCTCAACTGGGTAAGTAGTAACACCAGTGGTGACATTACCTTCAGAGTCGGTGGAAGTGTAAGTAGCAGTAGTCAATTCCTCTTCATCTGAAGTGTGCTCAACTGGGTAAGTAGTAACACCAGTGGTGACATTACCTTCAGAGTCGGTGGAAGTGTAAGTAGCAGTAGTCAATTCCTCTTCATCGGAAGTGTGCTCAACTGGGTAAGTAGTAACACCAGTGGTGACATTACCTTCAGAGTCGGTGGAAGTGTAAGTAGCAGTAGTTAGTTCCTCTTCATCTGAAGTGTGCTCAACTGGGTAAGTAGTAACACCAGTGGTGACATTACCTTCAGAGTCGGTGGAAGTGTAAGTAGCAGTAGTTAGTTCCTCTTCATCGGAAGTGTGCTCAACTGGGTAAGTAGTAACACCAGTGGTGACATTACCTTCAGAGTCGGTGGAAGTGTAAGTAGCAGTAGTTAGTTCCTCTTCATCTGAAGTGTGCTCAACTGGGTAAGTAGTAACACCAGTGGTGACATTACCTTCAGAGTCGGTGGAAGTGTAAGTAGCAGTAGTCAATTCCTCTTCATCGGAAGTGTTATGAACTGGGTAAGTAGTAACACCAGTGGTGACATTACCTTCAGAGTCGGTGGAAGTGTAAGTAACAGTAGTCAATTCCTCTTCATCAGAAGTGTGCTCAACTGGGTAAGTAGTAACACCAGTGGTGACATTACCTTCAGAGTCGGTGGAAGTGTAAGTAGCAGTAGTCAATTCCTCTTCATCGGAAGTGTTATGAACTGGGTAAGTAGTAACACCAGTGGTGACATTACCTTCAGAGTCGGTGGAAGTGTAAGTAACAGTAGTTAGTTCCTCTTCATCAGAAGTGTGCTCAACTGGGTAAGTAGTAACACCAGTGGTGACATTACCTTCAGAGTCGGTGGAAGTGTAAGTAGCAGTAGTTAGTTCCTCTTCATCAGAAGTGTGCTCAACTGGGTAAGTAGTAACACCAGTGGTGACATTACCTTCAGAGTCGGTGGAAGTGTAAGTAGCAGTAGTCAATTCCTCTTCATCAGAAGTGTGCTCAACTGGGTAAGTAGTAACACCAGTGGTGACATTACCTTCAGAGTCGGTGGAAGTGTAAGTAGCAGTAGTCAATTCCTCTTCATCGGAAGTGTTATGAACTGGGTAAGTAGTAACACCAGTGGTGACATTACCTTCAGAGTCGGTGGAAGTGTAAGTAGCAGTAGTCAATTCCTCTTCATCGGAAGCGTTATGAACTGGGTAAGTAGTAACACCAGTGGTGACATTACCTTCAGAGTCGGTGGAAGTGTAAGTAGCAGTAGTCAATTCCTCTTCATCGGAAGTGTGCTCAACTGGGTAAGTAGTAACACCAGTGGTGACATTACCTTCAGAGTCGGTGGAAGTGTAAGTAGCAGTAGTTAGTTCCTCTTCATCTGAAGTGTGCTCAACTGGGTAAGTAGTAACACCAGTGGTGACATTACCTTCAGAGTCGGTGGAAGTGTAAGTAGCAGTAGTCAATTCCTCTTCATCAGAAGTGTGCTCAACTGGGTAAGTAGTAACACCAGTGGTGACATTACCTTCAGAGTCGGTGGAAGTGTAAGTAGCAGTAGTTAGTTCCTCTTCATCTGAAGTGTGCTCAACTGGGTAAGTAGTAACACCAGTGGTGACATTACCTTCAGAGTCGGTGGAAGTGTAAGTAGCAGTAGTTAGTTCCTCTTCATCTGAAGTGTGCTCAACTGGGTAAGTAGTAACACCAGTGGTGACATTACCTTCAGAGTCGGTGGAAGTGTAAGTAGCAGTAGTCAATTCCTCTTCATCGGAAGTGTTATGAACTGGGTAAGTAGTAACACCAGTGGTGACATTACCTTCAGAGTCGGTGGAAGTGTAAGTAGCAGTAGTTAGTTCCTCTTCATCTGAAGTGTGCTCAACTGGGTAAGTAGTAACACCAGTGGTGACATTACCTTCAGAGTCGGTGGAAGTGTAAGTAGCAGTAGTTAGTTCCTCTTCATCAGAAGTGTGCTCAACTGGGTAAGTAGTAACACCAGTGGTGACATTACCTTCAGAGTCGGTGGAAGTGTAAGTAGCAGTAGTCAATTCCTCTTCATCAGAAGTGTGCTCAACTGGGTAAGTAGTAACACCAGTGGTGACATTACCTTCAGAGTCGGTGGAAGTGTAAGTAGCAGTAGTCAATTCCTCTTCATCGGAAGTGTTATGAACTGGGTAAGTAGTAACACCAGTGGTGACATTACCTTCAGAGTCGGTGGAAGTGTAAGTTGCAGTAGTTAGTTCCTCTTCATCGGAAGTGTGCTCAACTGGGTAAGTAGTAACACCAGTGGTGACATTACCTTCAGAGTCGGTGGAAGTGTAAGTAGCAGTAGTTAATTCCTCTTCATCTGAAGTGTGCTCAACTGGGTAAGTAGTAACACCAGTGGTGACATTACCTTCAGAGTCGGTGGAAGTGTAAGTAGCAGTAGTCAATTCCTCTTCATCGGAAGTGTGCTCAACTGGGTAAGTAGTAACACCAGTGGTGACATTACCTTCAGAGTCGGTGGAAGTGTAAGTAGCAGTAGTTAGTTCCTCTTCATCTGAAGTGTGCTCAACTGGGTAAGTAGTAACACCAGTGGTGACATTACCTTCAGAGTCGGTGGAAGTGTAAGTAGCAGTAGTTAGTTCCTCTTCATCGGAAGTGTGCTCAACTGGGTAAGTAGTAACACCAGTGGTGACATTACCTTCAGAGTCGGTGGAAGTGTAAGTAGCAGTAGTTAGTTCCTCTTCATCTGAAGTGTGCTCAACTGGGTAAGTAGTAACACCAGTGGTGACATTACCTTCAGAGTCGGTGGAAGTGTAAGTAGCAGTAGTCAATTCCTCTTCATCGGAAGTGTTATGAACTGGGTAAGTAGTAACACCAGTGGTGACATTACCTTCAGAGTCGGTGGAAGTGTAAGTAACAGTAGTCAATTCCTCTTCATCAGAAGTGTGCTCAACTGGGTAAGTAGTAACACCAGTGGTGACATTACCTTCAGAGTCGGTGGAAGTGTAAGTAGCAGTACTCAATTCCTCTTCATCGGAAGTGTTATGAACTGGGTAAGTAGTAACACCAGTGGTGACATTACCTTCAGAGTCGGTGGAAGTGTAAGTAGCAGTAGTCAATTCCTCTTCATCGGAAGTGTGCTGAACTGGGTAAGTAGTAACACCAGTGGTGACATTACCTTCAGAGTCGGTGGAAGTGTAAGTAGCAGTAGTTAGTTCCTCTTCATCTGAAGTGTGCTCAACTGGGTAAGTAGTAACACCAGTGGTGACATTACCTTCAGAGTCGGTGGAAGTGTAAGTAGCAGTAGTTAGTTCCTCTTCATCGGAAGTGTGCTCAACTGGGTAAGTAGTAACACCAGTGGTGACATTACCTTCAGAGTCGGTGGAAGTGTAAGTAGCAGTAGTCAATTCCTCTTCATCGGAAGTGTTATGAACTGGGTAAGTAGTAACACCAGTGGTGACATTACCTTCAGAGTCGGTGGAAGTGTAAGTAGCAGTAGTCAATTCCTCTTCATCGGAAGCGTTATGAACTGGGTAAGTAGTAACACCAGTGGTGACATTACCTTCAGAGTCGGTGGAAGTGTAAGTAGCAGTAATCAATTCCTCTTCATCGGAAGTGTTATGAACTGGGTAAGTAGTAACACCAGTGGTGACATTACCTTCAGAGTCGGTGGAAGTGTAAGTTGCAGTAGTTAGTTCCTCTTCATCGGAAGTGTGCTCAACTGGGTAAGTAGTAACACCAGTGGTGACATTACCTTCAGAGTCGGTGGAAGTGTAAGTAGCAGTAGTCAATTCCTCTTCATCGGAAGTGTGCTGAACTGGGTAAGTAGTAACACCAGTGGTGACATTACCTTCAGAGTCGGTGGAAGTGTAAGTAGCAGTAGTTAGTTCCTCTTCATCTGAAGTGTGCTCAACTGGGTAAGTAGTAACACCAGTGGTGACATTACCTTCAGAGTCGGTGGAAGTGTAAGTAGCAGTAGTCAATTCCTCTTCATCTGAAGTGTGCTCAACTGGGTAAGTAGTAACACCAGTGGTGACATTACCTTCAGAGTCGGTGGAAGTGTAAGTAGCAGTAGTCAATTCCTCTTCATCGGAAGTGTGCTGAACTGGGTAAGTAGTAACACCAGTGGTGACATTACCTTCAGAGTCGGTGGAAGTGTAAGTAGCAGTAGTCAATTCCTCTTCATCGGAAGCGTTATGAACTGGGTAAGTAGTAACACCAGTGGTGACATTACCTTCAGAGTCGGTGGAAGTGTAAGTAGCAGTAGTTAGTTCCTCTTCATCAGAAGTGTGCTCAACTGGGTAAGTAGTAACACCAGTGGTAACATTACCTTCAGAGTCGGTGGAAGTGTAAGTAGCAGTAGTTAGTTCCTCTTCATCGGAAGTGTGCTCAACTGGGTAAGTAGTAACACCAGTGGTGACATTACCTTCAGAGTCGGTGGAAGTGTAAGTAGCAGTAGTTAGTTCCTCTTCATCTGAAGTGTGCTCAACTGGGTAAGTAGTAACACCAGTGGTGACATTACCTTCAGAGTCGGTGGAAGTGTAAGTAGCAGTAGTCAATTCCTCTTCATCGGAAGTGTTATGAACTGGGTAAGTAGTAACACCAGTGGTGACATTACCTTCAGAGTCGGTGGAAGTGTAAGTAACAGTAGTCAATTCCTCTTCATCAGAAGTGTGCTCAACTGGGTAAGTAGTAACACCAGTGGTGACATTACCTTCAGAGTCGGTGGAAGTGTAAGTAGCAGTACTCAATTCCTCTTCATCGGAAGTGTTATGAACTGGGTAAGTAGTAACACCAGTGGTGACATTACCTTCAGAGTCGGTGGAAGTGTAAGTAGCAGTAGTCAATTCCTCTTCATCGGAAGTGTGCTGAACTGGGTAAGTAGTAACACCAGTGGTGACATTACCTTCAGAGTCGGTGGAAGTGTAAGTAGCAGTAGTTAGTTCCTCTTCATCTGAAGTGTGCTCAACTGGGTAAGTAGTAACACCAGTGGTGACATTACCTTCAGAGTCGGTGGAAGTGTAAGTAGCAGTAGTCAATTCCTCTTCATCGGAAGTGTTATGAACTGGGTAAGTAGTAACACCAGTGGTGACATTACCTTCAGAGTCGGTGGAAGTGTAAGTAACAGTAGTCAATTCCTCTTCATCAGAAGTGTGCTCAACTGGGTAAGTAGTAACACCAGTGGTGACATTACCTTCAGAGTCGGTGGAAGTGTAAGTAGCAGTACTCAATTCCTCTTCATCGGAAGTGTTATGAACTGGGTAAGTAGTAACACCAGTGGTGACATTACCTTCAGAGTCGGTGGAAGTGTAAGTAGCAGTAGTCAATTCCTCTTCATCGGAAGTGTTATGAACTGGGTAAGTAGTAACACCAGTGGTGACATTACCTTCAGAGTCGGTGGAAGTGTAAGTAGCAGTAGTCAATTCCTCTTCATCGGAAGTGTTATGAACTGGGTAAGTAGTAACACCAGTGGTGACATTACCTTCAGAGTCGGTGGAAGTGTAAGTAGCAGTAGTTAGTTCCTCTTCATCTGAAGTGTGCTCAACTGGGTAAGTAGTAACACCAGTGGTGACATTACCTTCAGAGTCGGTGGAAGTGTAAGTAGCAGTAGTCAATTCCTCTTCATCTGAAGTGTGCTCAACTGGGTAAGTAGTAACACCAGTGGTGACATTACCTTCAGAGTCGGTGGAAGTGTAAGTAGCAGTAGTTAGTTCCTCTTCATCAGAAGTGTGCTCAACTGGGTAAGTAGTAACACCAGTGGTGACATTACCTTCAGAGTCGGTGGAAGTGTAAGTAGCAGTAGTCAATTCCTCTTCATCTGAAGTGTGCTCAACTGGGTAAGTAGTAACACCAGTGGTGACATTACCTTCAGAGTCGGTGGAAGTGTAAGTAGCAGTAGTCAATTCCTCTTCATCGGAAGTGTGCTCAACTGGGTAAGTAGTAACACCAGTGGTGACATTACCTTCAGAGTCGGTGGAAGTGTAAGTAGCAGTAGTCAATTCCTCTTCATCTGAAGTGTGCTCAACTGGGTAAGTAGTAACACCAGTGGTGACATTACCTTCAGAGTCGGTGGAAGTGTAAGTAGCAGTAGTCAATTCCTCTTCATCGGAAGTGTGCTCAACTGGGTAAGTAGTAACACCAGTGGTGACATTACCTTCAGAGTCGGTGGAAGTGTAAGTAGCAGTAGTCAATTCCTCTCCATCGGAAATGTTATGAACTGGGTAAGTAGTAACACCAGTGGTGACATTACCTTCAGAGTCGGTGGAAGTGTAAGTAGCAGTAGTCAATTCCTCTTCATCGGAAGTGTGCTCAACTGGGTAAGTAGTAACACCAGTGGTGACATTACCTTCAGAGTCGGTGGAAGTGTAAGTAGCAGTAGTTAGTTCCTCTTCATCGGAAGTGTGCTGAACTGGGTAAGTAGTAACACCAGTGGTGACATTACCTTCAGAGTCGGTGGAAGTGTAAGTTGCAGTAGTCAATTCCTCTTCATCAGAAGCGTTATGAACTGGGTAAGTAGTAACACCAGTGGTGACATTACCTTCAGAGTCGGTGGAAGTGTAAGTAGCAGTAGTCAATTCCTCTTCATCGGAAGTGTTATGAACTGGGTAAGTAGTAACACCAGTGGTGACATTACCTTCAGAGTCGGTGGAAGTGTAAGTAGCAGTAGTCAATTCCTCTTCATCAGAAGTGTGCTCAACTGGGTAAGTAGTAACACCAGTGGTGACATTACCTTCAGAGTCGGTGGAAGTGTAAGTAGCAGTAGTCAATTCCTCTTCATCGGAAGTGTGCTCAACTGGGTAAGTAGTAACACCAGTGGTGACATTACCTTCAGAGTCGGTGGAAGTGTAAGTAGCAGTAGTCAATTCCTCTTCATCGGAAGTGTGCTCAACTGGGTAAGTAGTAACACCAGTGGTGACATTACCTTCAGAGTCGGTGGAAGTGTAAGTAGCAGTAGTCAATTCCTCTTCATCGGAAGTGTGCTCAACTGGGTAAGTAGTAACACCAGTGGTGACATTACCTTCAGAGTCGGTGGAAGTGTAAGTAGCAGTAGTTAGTTCCTCTTCATCGGAAGTGTGCTCAACTGGGTAAGTAGTAACACCAGTGGTGACATTACCTTCAGAGTCGGTGGAAGTGTAAGTTGCAGTAGTCAATTCCTCTTCATCAGAAGCGTTATGAACTGGGTAAGTAGTAACACCAGTGGTGACATTACCTTCAGAGTCGGTGGAAGTGTAAGTAGCAGTAGTCAATTCCTCTTCATCGGAAGTGTTATGAACTGGGTAAGTAGTAACACCAGTGGTGACATTACCTTCAGAGTCGGTGGAAGTGTAAGTAACAGTAGTCAATTCCTCTTCATCAGAAGTGTGCTC
>NW_001834505.1:0-12105 GCF_000150035.1 Vanderwaltozyma polyspora DSM 70294
GTTGCCCTCCAAGTTTAAAAACTCTCTCCGAGGTAAACCGCGTCAAAGGAGTTTCCCTTTTCAGAGGTACCTTAAAGGTTTTTTTTCACATTGAGACAAAGGGATTATATTTCCGTGTTTATGGGTCCTCTTGAAAGAAACATAACAAAAAAATTTTTCTAATTTGGTTATTCTTCTGTTAGAGCTGAGGAACGGACCCGATTTGGGCACTTCGGAATTTTTTTATGAAGGCCTCATAAATCCATATAATTTATTCTCTATATTAAGCGAAGCAGGTTTTAAGGATCTAATTTCTCATTAAATTTAGATTTCTAAATAGAGCTTTATTTTATTTTGAAAACTACTTATGCCTTCCCATCTAGTAGTACTATTGCTATTACAACAAAAGTTAACTTTTCATGAATCAGATTTCTATTTTAAGTATCAAAACCTTTTGAATTAAAAAAAACACCCAATATATATATTGCAATTGCGATAAAAGAACTGGTTAGAAGAACTATGATGAAGTCTAAAATATATACTGAAGTTCTATTTTTTCTCAAAAACTTGTATAATTTTCGTATGCATGGTATTTTCCGATTAATTCCACTACTCACCCTGTTGTTATGATATAGTTACTCTCTAAATCCCCATGATTAAAGATTTTGAACAGAATAAGGATGAGTAATTTGTTATTGTCCTGCCTAGGTTGTATTTGTACTAACATGTTTTCCCAACAAAAGGATCACATAAATGAATGCTTATATATTTCATATGATCTGTATACTAATGACATGTTTCAAAAAAAAAAGCACATAATCCTACCCTGTTTTTATTCCATATATATTTAGCAAACCCCTTTTCTCAGTAGTTTTCCTAGGCTAAAACCATCTGCCAACTCTCAGAAATAACTATAAAGACTTTGCCTAACTTTTGTTGGCATTAGACTTCAAGGACTTTATTATATTAGTTTTTTTCGTTACAAATTTGATGGCCTTATTCTCTCTTGCTTTCTTTGTTGCCATTTCTTTTCTTAAGGTAGTTAGTATTAGTCAAGAAGTTTCATTAAAAAACCCATTAAAATAAAGAATAACAGTACGGTAACCATTTACAGAACTTTATATATTCTCAAAATCACCTTAACGGGTTTTCTAGGGTAAATGTTGATTAACTTGTCTAGAAAATTCGTCTTGTTACTTCATTTAATACATGTAGTATTGGCATGCAAAATATTTCAGCTTTATCCTTCTTAAAGAAAGTATAAATTATACCATATGCTTTATTTGAATCCAAATAATGTACTTGTAAATTTAGATTAAAATTATATATCCTATTTATTACTTAAGTATTTTACATTATCCAAGTATCATATTATCGATTTTATCAATAACAAAACGTTATGATTTACTCAGGTCCAATTTCATATAACTCTTGAGCTTAACAGTAATTATGTATAATTCACAAACTATCAACAATTTTCAAATGCCATAGATTAGAGGATTTTACTCATCTTTTATTTACAATTCAGTTTTAATTTAACTCAGCTAAAGTATTAACTAAAACCATACAGTTAGTAAAGCTTATACTGTACCATAATTATTAACATCGCTAATTATACGAATAACATTAACTTTCGTTCATATTTCATATAAATTCACCCCTTCTTCAACTATCTAAGTTGGTTTTTAATCTATTAATTGCCTCTTTGCCTAAATTAGTTATTTAATTATATGAATAGAGACAACCGAGAATCCTTATACCATTAATAAACTTGTAAAGTTGACCTCATCGCCCAGCATACAAATTCCACAAGGAAAAACCTCAGTATAATAACTAGACACAGGATAAAATTTCGGATAATACGGTAGGTACTAACAGAATAGCAGCTAGGTTAGCCTTATTATTGTCTGCATATATCGTAGTAACTTTCAACTTTGGGTTTCAGTAATTATTTACATTACTAAGTCTCAAATTATTTCAGAAGCTGTAAGAAATATTATCTTCATTTATTGGACATTGATGTTTATTATACGTGACTTCATAAAATTAACTAATGTTACTTCCTTTAATTTTATATTTTTTACCTACTAGATGATATCAGATGTTATGCCTCCATTCTTGCGTATTTATGTTTTATGTAACTCCATTAATTAAGTAGTTGATTGATTATCATCCCTCTCACGACTAATTGCTTTAACAAACAAATTAACAACGCTTCCCAAAATTTAATTACCGAATACTCTCTCCATTTCTTCATAAATTATGTATTTATAGTTATCATTAAATGTAATATTTGTATTTTTCGGCCAGCAATTGAAACTAGGTACTAAGCCTGGTAGCATGTTAAAACTTTGATACTTTTATAGCTGTATTAATCATTTTGTTTTGAATATAATCCTGGTTTTTATAAGTTTTATACACTGTTTTTTTTTTTTAATTTCTCTGCTAGTCTGGAATAAAAATTGCATATTATTTATGTTATTTTTGTAAAAGCCTAAAATTTCCTTGATCCTTATATCATATTGTTAACTATTTTTAGAGGACCAATGGTACCTGGCGCAGCTATCGTGGCTGAAGATATTAGATTGCGTAATATAAATAAAGTATTTTTATCCTAGCATAGGCCATAGGTATTCAACAATCAACTTATTATAAAAAAGATCGTTATTGCCCATTATACTGAAATTATCAATGGAGACATAATTTTAATTATCATTTGTCTTATAAAGATTTATTCACAGCTTAGACTCATGATATCAGGGGTAACAAGAATAATCTGCTCTAGAAAATCTGTGGATTATTTGTCTACAGGTAGCATCAATAAGTAGAAACCAGATATCTTCACGATAAGTAATAAATAATTCGAGCAAACTAATTAATCAAAATCAAAACCACAATCATAATCACATCCATACTTCATAAAATTAAACTGCTGAAAGAAGTATCAGTATTGCTCAGGTATAATCACTTGCTTATCTATAAAATTTAAAATTAAATCTATTTCGTAATCTAGCTGCAGGTCATCGAATAATGTTTGTATTTTACCTGGAAATTTTAGAAAATATTTTTTCAAATTAAAAAACTTGTCAATAATTTATTAACTTTGTTGACCCAATACAGGATCCAGTATCGAATTAACCTTTATAGATTCCGACCAGTCTTAAAATGTAACTTGAAGCAGTTAAGCTAATCAATGGCGGGCTTTATTTTTCTCTAGAAAATCAATTACTAACACCATCTACAAGAAGACTTTCTCAAAAATTTCGATGATAATGGCTATACTCTAGTAAAGATGACTAATATTAATTTCTATAATCATTATCTTTAATGCAATAATCGTATATCTTTATCCTTTAATTAACCTACTGCCATGTAGTTACAGTGTTGGTACACCGATTGGACTTACTGACATATAGAGATACAAGCCTGATAAACTTGTTTAATAGTATTCTTTTTAGACTTGTTAGTCTTGAGATACTAAATAGTAATTTTATTAATATATATATATATGAGTTATTCAAACTGGTCTCTCAAGACTCGAAACCATCCAACAATATATATCTCATCTATAGTTAATAGTATAAGTCAAAAGCGTTTTATCATCAGAGTCAGGATTAAGGCATGGGGATTTTATAATCCTTTTATACGTATTTAAGAGTGTGTAAGTGGAGGACTTTTATGGGTATCATTCTTTCCATAACCATCGTTGTTAAGTATGACTATAGTCATGCATGTGGCTAGGACTTGCTGTCGTGCGTTTGCATAATATTCATATATTTGTTCTTATTTGTGTTTGTACGTGGTGAAGTTTTGGTAGCGAGAGATCTCACACAGGTCGAGGTAGGGTAAACTGTTGGAAGTACCAACACTTTTAAGCGTATTAATTCCCGAAGTCTTTTCATAACTACCAGACTTGTAATTTCATACGATGAATTATCCAATAGCGATATCAATCTAATTCCAATTAACGATAATTGAAATAATATATTGAAGGTAGAAAAGCTTCTTATTTTATTTTCTTTGACGCTTTATACTGTATGTCAAAAAGATAAATAAATGGTTGAATCCTAACACATTATGAAAAGAGTAAAACTGGCTGGGAGCTCTGTAGTTTTCAATTACCTCAATAATCAAAGCAAACTTAAACTGAATAATCTGATACATTAGTTCTAAACAATGTACGGCAGTATGATGCAACTAAAGTATAATCTATTCTAAGTTGTTTCTAAAATAGTTATTCTCTCTTTTTGATTGAACTGCAGATAAAGAATAAATTGTTGACGCAGGTTCCAAACTGAGAAGGAACTGTTAACAGTTTTGAAGTCGCCATTAATTTGTTGATCCATTATTATAAACTATATTATTGGGAAGCCAATCCTTGTTTTTATTATACACAATTATAGAATGATTAAATAGAAGACAGGAATAGTTTCACTATGATAAAAAACTATTCCTTTCTATAACTTAAGGACTTCATCTAATTGTTCTAATTAGAGTTTGGTTATGACGGTATGCTGGTTAAGCATGCTGTGCTTTTAACGCTAACAAAATTCGAAAAGTCCCCCGGATGCTTTAGAAGCAAAGTTTTCCACTAATCAGGATTTCCAATTTCACTCAGTATTTTAGTCCAGCCACTAGTTTATCCCTCAGAGATCCAAACGTATCTCTTGGAAGTACCTTCTTCATGATGTCAGCTAACTGGTCCTTGGTATTAACATAATTCAAAATCAAAGTTCCTTGCTCAACTGCATGTCGCATCTTATGAAATTTAAGATCGATGTGTTTTGTTCTAGGATGGTATACCAGATTCTTGCTTAGATTTATAGCAGGTTTGTTGTCCACAAATAATTTAGTTTGGTCAAACTTCAATTTCATATACTTGAACAAGTTTGAGAGCCATTCAATTTCTTTAACAGCTTCACTAGCAGAAATATATTCGGCTTCGGTAGAAGAGAGACCGTCGTCTTAATCTTTTTGGAGGACCAAGTAACACAACCACCAGCTAGACGAGTGACATAACCACCCGTTGAGAAGGGCATATCCGCTAAAGAGCCATGCGAAGCATCGGAATAAACAGTAAGCTGAAGCGGCGAGCCCGCGCGATAACTGAGACCCTGGAAACAAGTAGTATACAGATATTGCATAACTCGATGAGCAGCATAGACATGAACAACTCGAGGATCCTTAAGGAAGCGAGGGAGTAGAGAAACAGAGTAAGCAATGTCAGGACGACCTGCATTCGCAATAAAAATGAGTTGATCGACAATTCTCTGATAAGCAGGAACATTTTCAGCGACAGGGGAGTTGTCGTCGAAGTAATTAATAGTAGGGAACAAAGGAATATGAACTTTCTTGTGGAGAGGAGTTTGTTGATCAGGAGCAGCTTTGGCAATATAGTCTGCAAGTGACAGAGTAATATTACCGTTGGAGAATTGAGTGATGTTCATCCCGAGAAATTTGAAAACAGGTCCAAGGTCTTTCATGGAATAAAGTTCCTGTAGTTTCTTTTTGGTCAAAGACAGAATTCGGGGAGAGGGAGCAGCAATCAACAAGTCATCGACATAAAGACCAATAAGTAAAGGACCATCCGCAGTTTGTTTGAAATAGAGACCAAACTCTTTTTCATTTCGAGTAAAACCCAATGCAGTCAGGGAACGATTAATATGCTTGTTCCAAAACAAAGGTGCCTGTTTTAAACCATACATTCCACCATATAACTTCCAAACCCAACCTTCGTGAGCAGGATCTGAATCAATAAAACTAGGAGGTTGTTTGACATAGACTGCGTCTTCCATCTGCGAGTTTAAGAAAGCAGTATCAACATCCATTTTATGAATGCGAAGATTCAGGCAGCAGGCCAATGCCAACAATACACGAACACTATCGTAGCGAATAACCGGGGCAAATGTTTCCGTGTAATCAATACCTCCTTTCTGGCGGAATTCCTGAGCAACCGAACAGACTTTCTTTCTGCCATCATCCTTTATGGTGAACACCCAGCGAGTTTCAAGGGAACGACCATCAATAGGAGGAGGAACCAGGGAAAATATCTTGTGTTCCTTAAACGCAGATAATTATTTCAGGAAAACAGCACGCCATTCAGCACCATCGGGACCATATAGTGCTTGTTTGATAGTAATAGGAGCCTCAGAAGTTTTCTGGCTAATGGAGCTGGCTAACAGACAGCAAATAGTGGAAAATCCAAGGGAGACGCATTGATAGGAGGCAAGACAGATAGAGCATCACTAGATGAAGTAAGATAACCTTGGGAAAGCACAGAGTGCGAAACAGCGGCGGAACCAAGGGATTCAATAGGTAACGGACTTGAAGGAGGAGGAAGAGCAATCTGACCAACCGGAATGCCGGCAGGAAACCACGTTGGTGGTAATGAATTAAAAGAAGGATTGGGATTTGATTTCAACTGTGCCCGAATGGGATCAGTATGAATATCAGCAACAGGCCTAGTAACAACTGACATTGACGGATAGAAAGGAGTATTTGGAGGAATACCTATTTCATTGATCATCTGATTATCAAGTGTTAACAGCTGATTACCAACACAAACATCTGCATCAATATTATCTAAGTGAACATTCCTCTTTTTCAAAAAATGAGTACCAGAAAATTCAGATTGAGTATAATCGAAAATATCCGTAGCAATTGATTCATTGGAATTTTTTTGTCCTGAACGGAAAGAGGCAATGATGTGTGACGGTTGTCTAAAAGTGTGTTCTAGATTACGAACTTTATCCTCTAATGTTGAAATATGGTTAGCATTAGAAACTTAACCAGCATACCGGCATCTATAAAGGACAAGCAGATGAAATCCTAAGCTATATATAAAGGGATAGTTTTCTATTTTAGTGAAACTATTCTATTTTAGTGAAACTATTCCTTCCCAATATCTCGTCATTCTATAATCATGTATAATACAAACAAGGGTTAGCTTCACAATAATATAGTCTATAATAATGGATCAATAAATGAGTGAGAACCTCGAAACTGTTAGCAACAATACCTTCTCAGTATGGAATCTGCGTCAACAGGCCATGAGCTCTGCTGCATTGAGTGATACTGCCATTCCCGTTAAGCTATTATGAGTTGATAACTTCAACAATTGGTTACAATATTTGAAATTCCACATTGGTTTTACCAATCCCATTTCGAGAGTATTTTTTGAAACTACTAATATTTATTCTGTGACCCCACAATTTAAATTGGCCGCTGATATAATCAATAGTGTCATTATAACCTTGGATATTGCCTTGAGAAGTTTATATCTGAAGTTTATCAGCGTTGAAGTTAGAATGAAGATTAATGAGTATTTTGACGATGATTTTAGCGATAACGGTTCATTAGTCCTTTTGGCTTATTTGAAAGAAATTTACGGTAAGAAGTATATTCAAGACATGGCACCAATTTATTTTGAAATGAATTCTGATTCCTCAAAATCATGGGAAGAGAAAACTATTTCGACTAGAAAATTCGTCAATTCTATATTTAATTTAGATTAGATGAATAACTAAATTCCTGATCCTACCATTAGAAATGCTATTATTGCATACTTTCGAGATCTTTACGATTCTGATACTACCAGTCTATTAATGGTTATTACTTCAGACCTGAAGGAAAAGTTCTTTAATTTCTTCGGTCAGAAGAATACTGTTACTTTCAAGGAAGTATACAATAAGATCAAGACTACCAAGCCTTCTGAGGTTGGCGTAACTACTGCTGCTCTGGCTGCCAAGAAGAAGTCGTAAGGTAATAAGCAAAAACATTTTTACAAGACCTGCAAAGGTTCTCATGCCACAAACTTTACCCCAGACGCCCAAGTTGAAGGCGTTTGGATAGCTACCGCATCTGAAGAATTATGTTTCAATTCCCACATTTTATCCTTGGACCCTTTTGCTTCCGAAGATAAGTTCGCTTGGGTTTTAGCCAGGGGGTGTAACACTCGCTTTTCATGTAGTAGAGAATTTTTCTCTAACTTCAGGCCATATATAAATAACGGTACTATTAGCGGTGTAGCTGGTTCTGTTAAAATCAGAGGTTAAAGTAATGTTAGGGTTGGTAGTTTAATTTCTTGTGACGTTGCTTATATCCCTGACTTACCGATTAACTTATCTTCCATTCGGCAAGCCTCTAAGAAGTCAGGTTGTTCCTTTTCTTCTGATGGTACTAGTGCTTATGTATTATCTGCTAATAACAAATTAATCAAGATTGGAAGTCTGTATAAAAAATTGTACGTTATTGACCAATCCTTGTCTAAGAACGATGAAACGCTAGTAGCTTTTGTTGCTACTAGAGATCCCCTACTTCCTTCTCATGCAGAACCTGTCTCAACTACTATCCACTGGCATGCTCGTTTTGGCCATCCAGGTTTGGTTAGGTACAATTCTGTTGTTAAACGATTGTCATTTTCAAGGATTGTTCCTGAGCAAGGTTTTGCATGTCCTACGTGTACCCTTACTAAGGATGTAATGCGTAAAGGTAAATCATCTGATATTAAGCCCACCAGTAATTTACAATTGGTTCAGGTTGATAAATGAGGTAGTTTTTGCTACAAGGAATTTGAAGATAACAAATACTGCATGACTATTCGTGATGCCTTCACTAGATATTATTCTGTGATCTTCTTGAAGGATAAGAAGGATGTTCCAGTTCAATTAATTAATTGGATTCAGAAAACTGAAAAGGGTTTTGCTTCTAGAGGTAGTTATAAACTTGGTTCGTTACGTACTGGTAATGGCGGTGAATTTAGAAATAAACTATTACATGATTTTCTCATTGAGCAAGGTATAACTCATGACCTTACGGTTTCGTACAATAGTTTTCAAAACGGTGGTGTAGAACCTAGTAATAGTATTGTTGAGTAAACAACAAGATGTTTTGTTATTTCAGGTCGTGTTCCTCCATCTCTATGAAGTGAAACTGTCTCATGTGCAATTTATATAATTAATCGAATTCCTATCACATCCAGGAGGAATAAGATTTCAGTTCATGAGTAGTATTGAATCAAATTACCACTTAATGGTTTTAATCATTTGCGTACTTTTGGATGTGTGCCTTTTGCAACTATTCCACTCCAACTGCGTGATGGTAAATTTTCTCCAGGTGACATTCAGGTTGAAATGGTCGGTTACAAATCTGTACACAAAGGCTATAGAATATCACATCCTGAATTTCGTAGAGTATTTGCTAATAATCAATTTACTTTTGATAATCTAATTTTTCGCTTGGAGGTGTTGACATCACTGTAGATGCTCAAAAATTTGCTACCGGTACATTGAATGGTACTCAGTCTTACCCCAATTGCACATCTACGTTTGCGGGGGTTATTCTCTTGCCAGGTTTTTCGACTGGCACTTCACCTTCACATTATGCATCTCCACCAAATAAAGGTACTGATGTTATTAATGTATGCAGTAATGATCAAATGGACAGGGATAACTCACATATGACACATAGTAGTCCATATATAACCCACGCCCCTTCGATTACTCCCAAATCACCGGTTGCAACTGATTAGCAGGTTAATGGACACAGCACTAGTATTGAAACTATGAGTTCCTCGTCATCTGATGATTTTTCTATTGATTCAAATGTTAAAGTATCCTCTCAGTTGGTATCCATGTTCAAAAATATCACCAATCAGGACTGAGTACCTGAACGCACTAGATCATACACTAGTTCAACCGGAGTAATACCTGTCCCCAGAGGGGGAAAATGTTGATACTCCGTTATTTCCTTCAAGTGATGAGTTTACTGGGTCTTCCGACAACTTTTACCGTTTACTAAAACAGGAGGGATCTTCACCTCGGAATGATTTGTTACGACTAACCCAACTTCAGGAACAGGTTGAATCGTTGGAACGCATGAACAAAGCCCAGGCTTCATTAATTGATACACTCAGAAGTATACAGAAGTCTTCCAATGATGTTATTGACATTTATAATGCCAATGTCACAGAATTTCTAATTACAAGGTTTACTAAGCATCGTAAAGATCAGCTCGATGATGTTGACCGGACTGTGGATATTGGTAACACTCTAACAACCATAACCTGTTGAAGCAATTTTGAAACTAAGAAGGAATAATTGACAGTTTCGAAATTATCATTCATTTGTTGATTATTCTTAGACCATATTATTGTGAAACTAATCCTTGGTATTTATTATACATATGTATATATGGATTAGATAGATGGCAGGAATAGTTTTGCTAAGGTAGGAAACTATTCATATATATAGTCTTAAGGATTTCATCTGATTATTCTAATTAGATACTAGTATGCTGGTATGGTAGTTAAGCCGGTTGTACTTGTTGTGTTTCTAACGCTAACCATATTCCAACAGCTTAAACGGTCTTCTATTATTGACAATTTGTAGTTGAGTATTTTTCCACTTCTATCAACTATTTTACTTTAATGTAACGCTAGTAACTTGATGTTATGTTTTTTTCTCTGTATATGATTGCAACTGAAATATGACTTACACAATTTGATCCATCAAAAATATTCAGGTTCACCAAATATTAGGATAATGTAAAAGTTTTGATTGGAGGCAACTTGATAATTGATTTATATTTTAACTGGTTGATGAATTATTCTATAAGCTCTATCAGTAACTCAATACCTTCAGCATTTTATGTCATATTTCTGTAAAGATATGATTATAAAATAAATCAAACTGCTTCATGTTTGCAAATACATTTTATTTTATTAGCGATTTCATTAATTTTATATGATCATGTTGATGTTTGTTTTAATGAAAGACATTTACAAGAAGGATTTAAAAATAAAATTACTATTTTAACAATTATTGTTTTTCTATTATTCCGTTGTTCTCTCAGCTGTTCTTACTTATCAACCATATTGATATAATTAAGGTAATGAAATCAAAGGATAGATGGTTTCTATAATTGGGTGAAGTCAATTTGGTGGTTCAAGCTTTTTATTATATGACAACCTTTTGACTAGTATACAATTATAGGTATATAGAATAAATATAAGATATTAGGCTCAAGTCTGCATCAGATTTTAACGATATAAATAGCTTTTTGTATAGTTCACAAAGTTTAAAATAAGCAGGAAATAGAGCATTACTTAGATAAAAAAAATAACTGTTACTACTCGGCCGCCCCAATAGATTATTATTTTATCCATTGGAAGTATATTATTTTATCCATTATATTATACCTTATACCCATATACTAATATATCTATATAGAACACTGTGAATATTGGTCTTCTAGAAACATAAGATAGAGCGTCTCTGCAGCACATCAACTGGTCCCTTGTTCCTTTCTACTGTTTACCATAAAAGGCAACGAAAAGGTTATGGACGGAACCACGCATTAGCCCGAAATGCATTTAAATTCTGCAGAGTTATTAGAGCCCGATCTCAAAATTTTGATGAACCCAAACACACTCCTGCAACTTTTCCCAGCAACCGCACGGTATCCATGGAAGCTGTACAAGGTACACTGCCGAGACAAAAGGAACGAAAAATTTTCATTCCTTCTCCACAACAACATCCAAAATTTGTCCATCTTATAAAATAGAAGGATAAAATTGTATAAATACAGGAATAATTGCAGTTACTAATACTGTTTCTCGAATTCCATGATCAAGAACTATTAAATGCCAATTTATTTGTAGAAATATAATCAAGTGTGTTTTAGTTGCACTATACAACGGATTGTTTGAATATGTTAGGCACAAATATATTTGTACTACTATCTGTGTTCTTCACTTTGACTTTCAGTTCCAATATCGATGCCAATGCATTAGGCAAAAATGAAGACATGGCGGTAAATCCAGATGATCGTGGTCAGTATAAGGGTATTAATATTGGTGGTTGGTTGGTGACTGAACCTTACATCACTCCCTCACTATACAAGGACGCCATGGCTCTGGCAAAGAAAAAAGGATCAAACGTGACTATCATTAACGAATACACTTTATGTGAAGCATTGGGATACGATGATGCTAAGGAATTATTAGACAATCATTTCAAAACCTGGATTACTGAAGATGACTTCAAGAAGATTAGTGAAGAAGGTTTCAATTATGTCGAAATTCCTATTGGGTACTGGGCGTGGAAAATTGACAATACAACCAATTTT
>NW_001834506.1:0-12170 GCF_000150035.1 Vanderwaltozyma polyspora DSM 70294
TCATCAGCAGTGGGAAAAACTGAACGTGCCACTCATCCCAGATTAACTAAGTATCTTGATTTATTAAATACCTACAGGTTAAATTGGAAATATATCAAAGGAAGGGACAACCACGTCGCAGATTACCTAAGCAGGTACGGATTAGATTCCCAACCTACATTGAATCTCGACGAATGGGAAAAATTCTCAGTCGACATTAAACTTAATGCCGTTACACACTCGGATCAACACAGTAAAGAAAACCCAAACTTAACTCAACATACCACTAACGAACATACCCAAAAGGCTCCCGAAGAATCACGTGAACCAGATACTGACACCACCGACCAACAGAATAACGAAGGCACACCTGACATCATACAAGATGTTCGTAATCTATCTTGGTCCCAAATTTTGGACATCCAACGTATTATTCGAGAACATTTACCTATCCCCCAAATCTACCAGGACATCATACATATCTTCACATGGGTTAACAATAATTTCTACATCATCTACCATGAACAACTCCACCACATAATTACCGATGTGGATTACATTGAAAAGGCTACTTCATTACATAATGCCTTTCATGCCAACCACCGAATCTTGGAACAGATGATGATCCAGGAGAAATTCTGGAACCCTAGACATGCCATATTGCTTTTAGATGTAATAAGAAACTGTCAACATTGTGAGATCTACCAACGCTTCGTAGACTTACCAGTCGAACTACCCAAAATGAAAATAACGCCACCACTTATCCGATGGCACCTCGACTTTGCGGGACCTTTGACAACATGGGATGATTTCCAATACTTTATAATCGCAGTAGATTATACCTCCAACCTCACAATTACAAAACCACTAATTTCACCAAATTCTAATGCCGTCACCGATATGATTCTACAAATATACAGTATGTTTGGTAAACCTAGAGCCATCATCACGGATAATGCACAAGCCTTCAGATCAGAAATAGTCGAACAAGAAGTAAAACGACTACATTTGAAATATTATCAAAGCTCGGTGTATAATCCAAGAGGAAACAGCAAAGCTGAAAGAACGATAAGGATGATTAAAAAGGTACTCATCCACTTAGAACCTGATTTGATCAACTGGCCTGCTAATTTGTATAACGCAACGAACATAGTTAATAATACTAAAATGGTCTATGGCTATGCACCTTGTGAAATTGCATTTGCTAAAACTGCTCATATCGATTACAAAAAATACCCTTGGGCACCTCGACAAGAAAGACAATGGAATAAAAGACCGAACACTGCAGAACATTTCCAAGAAGAAGAACAAGTCAACTTAGCAATATTCGGTCATAAGTTGTTACATGATGCTCGAAAGATTACAAAAGATGAACGGTCCAAAGTTCGTGAAATGTTATCTAAAGTAAGAACAGATACACAAAACGACGTGCAATACATAGTCGGAGACCCTGTTTATCGACTACGACAGAAGAATAAGAAACATGAACCCACATGGGATGGTCCCTATACAATTTCACAACAAGTTGGAAACCACACATATAAGATTAAAACCAAAAACGGAAAGGAAAGCAAATATACTTACCATAGTACAAAGCTAAGACCGGCTTATGCAGAGCAAGGCTCAGCTATCCGAACGGCAGCAGAGTACACTAGAGTCTACAACGATCAGGAACGAAAATATTACATCAAGACACTAGAAGATATTATAAATGACAAGGTTTTCAATTGACTTAACCGAAACCTTCCTTGAAGCCGCCGATATTGTATTGATTCCACGTTAGTACAAGATGACAGGAATAAGGAAAGAGGATCTGTCATGATTGTTAAAAGGAATGACGCTAATAGATAACTGACATGACGTATATAAAGGGCATAGTTCCTGAAGTAAAGATATACACTTTTGTTATTAAACAGAAGACCATAGAAATCCTTATATATTTAATACTACTGTATAGTTATTATAATAGTTAATTAACCTCATAGAGCTTATAACTAGTAACCTTAAGTATTTACTTCTACGGCTTGTTTCCCTAGATAAATACTTAATACATTGATATTCAATATTCCGGATCAAACAATACAGTTGTATTGATTTACGAATAATTCTATACGAAATATTGGGGTATAAAGTATTTCTTTATCTACAGATGACACCCCAATTAGTATATAAAGCGACACTGTCGCATTGCCATAACTATTTGCTACCAAAACAAAAGAATCATCATCATCATATCATCATATCATTATTTAATATTGTAGAGAATTATGTTGTGGTTTTTCTACCGAATCGTTAATAATAGTAGATTGTTTAGTTGTTTGCAAGGACATTCTTAATAAGTTTGTCAGAATTATGAGGTAACACGTGATATAAACGTATTACGACATTATTCATATAGGATAAAGAGATGTTACTTTACACGAAAGTGTTATTTCTGACGTTAAAACTTTTCCAACACTGTATATAAGAAATGATGAGATCTTAATTGATACTTATCATATGTACTATATTCCCATGTGTATATTTTATACTTTAATACACTGGATCAATATCAACTTATTAAGAATGTCCTTGGAAATAAATAAAGAATCTATTACTATTAACGATTCTGTAAAGAATCCACAACCCTCTGATTCTCTACAAAAAATATAATTTTAAGAGTGGGTTAAATTATCTGAAATTAAATTCTATTTTGTCCTAAAAAGGCAGCATTCTTAAATCGGTTTGCTATATGAATATATATATATATGTGTGTGTGTGTTTTTTATGTACTAGCAAGCAGAGTTAGTAAAACAAATATCTTCAGCTTTTTATAAATATTAGCGTTATTTTATCACCTGCCAAACTTTCACCACTTTAAATTGCAAGTCCCTTTACTTTCTAATTAAGGTTACTATCACAAGTTAAGTGATAGATGGTAACTACCCTTTAAATCATAAATTTTCTTTTTCTTTTTGTGAATTAAAGTTAAAGATAATACTACATTAAACATTTTTTATGGAACTTATAAAGTCCATTCTGATTTAGCATAAACATTAAGTAATTATATTTCAAGATTCTTATAAACTAATATTAATAACATGGTAGTATTCATATCAATTTTTATCTACTTTTCATACACACTTAAATACTTTGCAAAATAAGCAGATAGCTAACAAAAAAAAATGGTTCTATCATTACACCATAGATTTCATTAATACTTCCCTATTCTTATAAAATTTCTATAAACTAATCGCTATTGAAAATCCCAATAATTCTATTTTTATTGATATCATTTAATGAGTTTTCAACTTGATCTCAGTGATAAAGGGAAGTAATCCACTTCGATTACACCCGCCACCTATTTTCTTCTATTCTTATTTTTGCACAAATTGAATAGATATAATTACACTACCAATCATCGGTATCGCCGCTTTCACCCTATCTTCATCAACAAAATAAATAAAAAACATCAATTTCTACATTAAGTATCTTTTCCTTATAATAAGAAATAAAACAACAGATTGAATTAACCAAATCTATCAATCCACATCACATCAACATTATTTTCATCTAGAATCTCCTTATACTCATCACTAGCGCCAAACAGTTCCCTAGTTAATTTATCCATGTTTGGTACTTGCCCATTGCTTAAACTAATATCTAAAATGGTAGCGCTAATATTTTGAAAAACTTCGGCACATTTTGTAGCAAACACCCACTTCTCACCAAAATGTTGCAAAATTTCAACACACTGTTGAATCTCTTTTTTACTTTCAATTAGGTCTATACTCCATTGACATAAACAGTATAACATGGTATTGCAAATTGTAAGCGCTCTAAAAAGTGTAATCCAATTTAATGGCAACATTTTCTTTTTATACAAAGTATAAGTGAACTTTAGAGCTTTCAAACAAAATTCTCCTAAAATTGTCAACGATTCTAAAGGAGGCTTAGGTATTAGAGCTGATGGTCTATACAACATAATTTGAAATTGACTGTACCTCATCGCAAGCCAAATATCTGAACTATGAAATGAAATCATATCTGGATTATCACCAACAAAATCACTATTAAAATGAGCCATTGAATAATTTTCGGTCTTTTGTTTCTGAATTTTTGCCCTTTCTGTAGTATAAACATTATCAATCTCAACTCTCAACGCTTTTATGATATTCTGTTTTTCTTCTGGAGACAATTTTTTCTTGTTTACACTGACAGAATGCACCTTTTTATAAATCCTTCCCCCTAATCTACGTAGAGTAATAGTCATTAGAGTAACTTCTAAATCACTTTCTTCCTCTTTATATAAAGCTCTAGGGAGTGGAACGTTAATATCATCATCATCAATAGCGGAAATTCTTCCTAATGAGGTAGCTACCAACCTCTCAAAGCAGTATGCACTCCAGAAAATACGATTACGTAATTCAACTTCAGTTGCTGTCATGGTTCTCAATTTCTTTTGGGGAAGAGCTCTATTCAAACCTAAGGCAATTGCCAATCTCATTATTAGGCCGCTAATTGTCCACGATGATGCCCCCTTTGGTTCAAAAAATGAATAAATACCGAGCAATAATAAACATTTTACCGTTTCCATATTTTGCAACATAATAACTGGGTTAAATTTTTTCATAGCAATATAGGCAAAATGTTCACTCAACTCCTCTTGATCTTTAAACAGCATACCCGCCCTATGAAGCGTAGTACAGCCTATTGCCATGATCATATTTACTTTAAAGATAAAAACATCGTCATAATTCTTATCTAATTGAGTAAAATCCATAATAGTAGACACTTTATTCAGAAAACCAATTTTATCTATCATTGGGAAAGTTCTATGATTGTGGTTAAAATATGCTGCAATAAATCTATCGTATAATGATCTATCAATTGCTTTATAACAGTTAGTTGCTAAGTCCTTTGCCCAAGGAGTATTTACACCACCTTTAAATATAGAACTTACAGTTTCAAATTGAATGGAAGAATCAATGATTGGTATCGATGCATCCAATAATTTTAATTCTTGATCACTTTCTGATGGCTTTACATGAGCTACTTCTAATGGTGGTTGAATATGATTTGTCTGTGCCGATGATGTTGTACCATTCTGAGGAAGCTGAATCAATGGGATATTATTTAAAGCAGGTGGCTGAATCGGTAAAGTAGTGTTTAATTTCATAATATCATTACTAGTTAGAGGAGGGAAAGAATATAATGATTGATCTGAATTGGAGGTCGAGTTTGTAGTAACGCTTGATAACGGAGGTATCCCTGTGGTATTGTTTTTATTCGTAATATTACTAGTTGGTTCTAATGAACCGTTTAATGCAGATATTAATGATGAAACTCCTTCAATAGCATTTGAACTGTTGCTTGACATTTTAGTTTGTGACTCGTTAAATGAATCTGGCATTGATGTTGGTGTAAATGAATCTGAACTTTTCTTGTCTTCTTTTTTATCGTCTTGGGTTTTTGATTCATCTACAGACAAAGATTTTTTTAATCTCTTTTTTGCAGGTTCAAACTCACCACGTAGTCTTGCTGCTTCTAATTCTTTTTTTGATCTTCTTGGAGCACGACCTGGGTAATTACAAGTAGCGCCTGCATTCATACAGTTTGCACAGGAAGGCCTTTGTTTTTGGCACTTCCTTTTTAATTTCCTACATCTGGAGCAAGAATAAGCTTCTTTATCCCCTGGTGAAGTTGCAGATTCGGTGCTATCCGTTGATATTTCCTGTTTCATAATAACATCATCTTCAATAGTTTCTTTTTCAGTATCAATCTGAGCATCATCTGACATATTGATAAAGCCTTGGTTATATCCAACCTACTTATAAGATCAAATAATGGAAAATAAATGCTAGTTGGAACAAACCTTTTATTTAATGTATCTAAATTCTCTTGTAAAATTATTGGACTCAATCAAGTAATATCCAGTTACACCTTTTGTTATTTTGATTAAATTTTAAGATACTTAATAATTTAATATTATATCGATCGAAATTTGAAAATGATGAAGATGTAAAAAAAACCAAAATGAAAGGATGAGAC
This sequence comes from Vanderwaltozyma polyspora DSM 70294, assembly GCF_000150035.1. Classification (NCBI taxonomy): domain Eukaryota; kingdom Fungi; phylum Ascomycota; class Saccharomycetes; order Saccharomycetales; family Saccharomycetaceae; genus Vanderwaltozyma; species Vanderwaltozyma polyspora. Next base: position 6,010 of record NW_001834506.1, read on the forward strand.
AAACAGTCAGACAAATCGTTTGTACGAACCAATGATAACGATAAAGTTGTTAGCGTCAGTGGGATTCTCTGTGATGGTTGACTTCCCTGTAACCAATATATTTGATATCCTATAAGAGAACGAAAAAGTAAAATATAACACAACTCTATGTTTCTTATTATGACGTTTTATTACAAACTGGTTAGTTATAAGGAAAATAAAAAAATGGAAATTTAATATAATGGAATATTATTTCAATAATGAAATTATCGTAATTTTTACTACAGTTACTTGATAATTTCAAATCAAGCCTTAGCCAAATCTTCTCCAAGAAAAGAACGATGAAAATGTACAACAATATTACCTTGAGTGGGTCTCTCTAAAATGATCTTGGTGACAAATACTAATATCTTCAGATAGGCAAACGTATAATAGAATACACTATAATAAGAAGAAGGATCTTGAAATTACAGGTAGTAGTAGGCGTACAAAGGTCAACGTTATTAGAGAGAGTACCCAGGTATTCTCTGATTATCAGAAAAATACTAATAATCCACCCCAAACAAAAAATGTAGCAGGTAGTAAGTGTTAATAATATTATTATCACTTAATAAGAAGAAATGATCATCACCATTCATTCATTTATCCTAACAAAATATAGTATTGTCGACGAATCTTAAGTAGAGGAGGAGAGCTTAGTGCATATAAGACAAAACGTTAATACAATCTAGTCTCCTTATTCTGTCTTAAAGTTTTTCCCTATATTGCCAATATTCAAACACTCTTGCATCTTACAGTTCACATCAAAAACAAAAAAAAGAACAAACAAACAAACAAACAACCAATTCATTCATTCTCTTTATTGACAAGATTTTGGCCACTACTATTTCTTGAATTAACTGGTTCTATGAGAAGTATCATATCAACTAACAGTATTCAATTCCATTGAATACGGTTTTCCTTTCCCCATCCATACATAATAAGGGAATATCATAAAGAAGAAGCTTGGTGATTCCTAACTTTTGCCAGTACAACAAAACGCCAAATAGCTTTAGTTAAAACAGAGTGTAAACAGAGATAAATTCCAGTACAAAACTCTCTTTCGGAACATCTTAATTTACTATTTTGATGTATTTCAATTAAATTTGATATAAAATCCCGCTAATCGATCATTACAGACGAGGATATGTCACCCATTTCCCCTAAAATCCTAATCTTAACTCCGTCGGGAATAATATAGATTCGTATATGATGATTCACATTGTTCAAAAGTCATGCTCCGATCACTTGGACCCACAACCGTACCAGGATTAGCCGCCACTATTCTTTGCGTCATATAAAACAGCCAATAGATACTAAAAGAATGGACCTATTTTTTTTTGGTATATAACAACTCTAATTAATACCTTCAATAATGACATGAATAAGGATGAAATACTATTTTACTTCCATAATCAGTAAATTAAAATTTAAAAACTGCATTTCCAAACATAATTACATTGAAGGTCTTTCTTGATGCGTACAATTTCACCAAAAGAGTACTGTCTAACACATGAAAGATTTATATGAGAATTTTTCAAATATCAGATTAGTGTTGTAAATTTAACAACAAACTGCACCGTACCCTAACTGTAAGATCAACTACTGAAATAATAAACTTGTTTATTTATTATTCAAAGGTCTATTAAGCTTGTGAAAGTTTCTTAAAATTGGTCCTTGCTTTATATATGAAAAGTAAAAAAACCAAACATATAAGTTGATCTGGAAGCGCTCAACTCTGTATAGAACAAAGTGCGGGTAATTTGCTAACTATAAATTGTATAATCATGCTATAAATAAAAGGTATTGATTGACCTTCTGACCCTACACTGCTTTAACCCTCCAATATTTAATTAAATAAGGATTTGTTAATTATCTTATCGTAAATATTTTTAATTGTATGCACAGAAATATGTATGTAGTCTTTATAAAATGAAAATGTAAGAACTTCTTAAATGTCTTCCTCTGGAGGTATTAAATGATAAGGGATATGTTCCTTTCTTAACTTTTGGGCATATAAAAACAGTTTTAAATTACGTTGACGTTTCAATTCTGTACACCCTCTCCTCATCTTTTCATACTCACCATCCCACTTTACAGGCTTAAATTTATCTTTGTCACCATCATGGGAATCCAATAGACTTTGTAATAGTCGATAATAATCGATATCAGTGTAATTAGGGAAATAATGATAATTAGGATCATCGTTACCTTGTGGTGTTGATGGGACCTCTAATTTATTGGTAAAAACTTTAACCATGACTGATGCTTGCAACTCAGCTAAGGGGAAAGGTATAACTAGCTGCGGCAAAAGAGAAAATGCTATTGTTTTATCATTAACGTAAAATATCTGCTCCCATAAATTATACATTTTTGTTCCAGCAGTTTCTGAAACTGATGTTGTCCCTAATAAGTCTTTTCTTAAATTTGGTTCTAATATCCTCAAATCATAGTAAAACCCAGTTGCCGACACAATGAAATCGATATCATTAAGAACTTTACCATTGGAAAGTTTCACAGAATGATTTATCCACTCAGTTTCATCAATTGAAGGAATAATTTCAATCAGATTGGTCAATCCAATTGCTACACATTGTGATTTTTCTACATCATGAACACTATTGTACACTTTTTTGGCTACTGATGATAATTGAATAGTAATATCTTGGCCTGAGCTACCATTCCCAATGACAATTACATTTTTACCTTTAGCAAACTCACAATTTTGAAAGTCCTTGGAATGGAATGCTGAATTGTTCTCAAACCATTGATTTAAACCCGGAATTTCATTTGGAATCCTTGGTGTACTATAGTGACCATTGGCAAAGATTACATAATCAAAGACATACTCATCCACATCATTGGACTCGTCTTTCACTACTACCATCCATTCACCATCTTTTTTGAATACATTCGATACCTTTGTATTCAAATGTGCTTTAAATGCAGATTGACTTTCGATAAACTCCTTGAAATAACTTTTCAAATACTTCCAAACATCTCCTCTCTTAGGAAACTTGGATACGGAATCTGGAAATGGATATCCACTGAATTTCATCAATTCTTTAGGTATATTAGTTTCCAAATAGTCATACATTACTCTACCCTCTTTATCCTCGTCATCACAATAATGCCAAACTCCACCAATTTCAGAATCTGATTCAAATAATTCCACTTGAAACCCCTTGGCATTCTCCAAAAATACTCTAGCAGCCGCCAAACCACCAGGACCACCACCTATAATTGCCAACCTTTTATTGTCACCCATATTAACTTCGTAATAGCTTCACCTAGTTTCAGTGAGGAAGAATCAAATGCTTATAAATTTAAAGTGTAACGACAATACAATTAATATAACCTTGATTATCAGACGATTTGAATTCTACTTTATGATACAATTCCATTCTCTCCAACAGAATGATCTATAGTAGATCTGAACATGACTGATTCAAATCATGAACTTGACACTTTTTATATCTTTTCGGAATCCATAGTAGAAAGTAATCTGTTGATGAATGTTGCTGCATTTTTAAGACGTGTAGCTTATTGTGATAAATTGGCTGTAAAATTGTAACAAACTACCATGATAACTTGCCATCAATGTGAGTGATCTGATGTTTGCATTAAACGACAATTCTTTAAGATTTCGTCTCTCTATAAATCTTTTAAATTGGAACGTGACGATATGCATCATCGATGTCGTAATCGTAGTATCATGACAGGGACTGCATAGACTATATCCAAATCATTCATTTCCCAAATTATTTATACGCATTACTATATCCATACTTATATGCTGTTATTGATTCAATACTTTAGAACTCTTCATCTATTTTTACCCATCTTTGTTCATTATAGTTATTTATGGTGTATATAATGTTATCTTATATAATTGATATTAAATTCAGACAATCTTTTAATTTATTCAATTGTGATATTATCTCTAATATTTAATTATAGACTAATGAATGAAGTAAAAACAATGGAGATGATATATCTTATTTTCCGTATTGTGCCAGCTGTATACCTTACAAGCTATATATATTCTTGACCTGTTACTTGACATTATATGACATTAGTAGACATTTGCGATTGGTTAAATCATTATATCGACAAAACGTATCGATGAATGCACCAACACACAATCTGGATGGATAGCCATTATTTATTAGTATGATCACCATTGAGATATAATCTCATTTGAAAAGTAAAAAATTAGGATTTCAAGTAATAACCGAATGGCCCATGGAATCCAAATCCATTTGCAAAAGTTGCAATATTTCAACTATAACAAAATTACCAAGCCTAATGACAAGCTAAACTGTTTGTATCATTACAATTTTCAGTTAATGAACCCCAACAGTAATGGCCCCAAAGGGCACCTAAAACTACAGCTAACATTAACCAACCATTATAAGTCATAAAGACTAACATTAACATAAAAGAATACCCAACTTGTATCGAATACCAAATACTTTTCTTGAATCTTACACGTTTAGCACCTACAGAATTCAAATTAGTTGTAGTTCCCACCACTACATTGTTTAAATTTCTCTTATAAATACAATATTTTAAATATTCATACAAATAGGTTAAAAACATAATGGCAAGCATACTCAATATTAAATGTGATACTGTTTTAATATGCCACCATCTAAATACCACACATGTATTCTTATAATTCCATGTAAATATCATATTCATTGAACAACTATCACCTCCCATATCACCATGATCATGCTGCATTGCTGAACTAGCCATTTGCTTATGTGAAGAATGGTCTCTCATATTAAATCAATATATATATATATATATATATATATTATCAAAATCCACCTCTTACTTATCTTTCAAATACCAATTATCAACCACTGGTCAATTCTAATTCAATTATAGAGGATTCTTAAGATGTTCATATTAATCGTCAATGCCTTAAATATGAACAAAATATACTTTTTTCATTTTCAATATTTAGCTATTGCACCTTAGATTGAAATTTAATATGCTCAAACTAACATACATTATCAAGAAAATAGTCAGCCCCATGCAACTTATACACCATCTAATGATAGCATATGATTGTATTTATATTTAAATGATATCCATTATTTTGGATCACTATTTGTCCCATACTTGTTTGAGTAAGCAGGGAATTCAAACAGTACACAGAGAAGTGATAAAAAGTAATATCTATTATTTTAAACCTATAAAGATTCGTTATAAAAGCATTAAATGATGTAAAAATGATGAAATAAAAATGTTACTTAAGTAATATTTCAATCAATTTACAATTGGAAACCGTGGTGGAAGTTTTCACCGGCGTAGACAGCCTTGTCACCCAATTCTTCTTCGATTCTCAAGATTTGGTTCAACTTAGCCAATCTTTCGGATCTAGCTGGAGCACCAGTCTTGATTTGACCAGATCTCAAACCAACGACCAAGTCAGCAATGAAGGTGTCTTCGGTTTCACCAGATCTGTGGGAAACCATACAACCCCAACCGGCAGCGAAAGAGTCTTGAGCAGCCTTGATGGATTCAGTCAAAGAACCGATTTGGTTGACCTTCAACAACAAAGCGTCAGCAGCCTTCTTTTCAATGGCAGTGGCAATTCTGGCTGGGTTGGTGACAGTTAAATCATCAGCAACAATTTGGATACCAGCGGTCTTGAAGAAGTGAGACCAAGCTTCCCAGTCATCTTCAGCAAATGGATCTTCAATGGAGACAATTGGGTATTTCTTCATCAAGTTGTGGTACATGTCAGCTAATTCTGGACCAGACAACCATTTGGATGGGTCAGATTCTGGGTTTTTGAAGTCCAAGTCGTACTTACCGTCCTTGAAGAATTCGGAAGAAGCACAGTCTAAACCGATCTTGATCTTACCTTCGTGACCAGCCAACTTAATGGAGTCAACGATTAAGTCCAAAGCTTCTTCAGCAGTTTGAATGTTTGGAGCAACACCACCTTCGTCACCGACGTTACCGGCAGAAGAACCGTATCTCTTCTTGGTCAAAGATTTCAAATGGTGGTAGACTTCAGAACCCATTCTCAAAGCTTCAGAGAAGGATGGAGCACCAGTTGGAGCAATCATGAATTCTTGCAAAGCCAAAGCACCACCAGCGTGGGAACCACCGTTCAAGACGTT
>NW_001834507.1:0-12788 GCF_000150035.1 Vanderwaltozyma polyspora DSM 70294
CTTTGTACGACCTTACCTCAGCAGTTAAGGCCCCATCAATTAGTACCTAAACTAACTCCAATTGTCGAAGCTAATATCTGATATTATTAATTCAATGCTTGTGATTTCATATCTGGTCTTAGATTTTCACCATCTCAACTGGTTCATGTTTTATCAGAGTGTCACTAATGAATATTGTGTCTAACCATCAGTTTAATGAATTAGACCAACTTTTATTGTTAAAAATATTTTTTATTCAATAATCTTAATCTCCATGTCAACTTTACCTTTGTGGTCAAATTTCATTATCTCAACTTAACTACAACTTTTTAAACAACCATTACTTTAACTACCACCACTTTATTATTTACTGTCCATAACCATCCTAATTAACATACACCGTCGCGCACTCAATAACTTTCTTAAAAACCAACACCGACCCGCGAAAACTTGTTTCCATATCACGTTTCCTAAAAACCAATACCGACCCGGAAAAACCTGTTTCCATATCACGTTTCCTAAAAACCAATACCAACTCCCATCCATGTCGCCCAACCAAGATCCATCCTAAAAAATAATACCAAACCGAGAAAAATACTACCCAATAATTCCCTACGCTTATTTATTAGACTTCCGTAAAATTATATTTTCATTTCCATAAAATCCTGAAAAAATATTTTTACATAATAAAGCGACTTCCGTAAAATTATGAAAAATTGGCCTTAACTATGGGATTTCCGTAAAAAATTGAAAAATACATAATAGTGATGGGATCACGTAACACGGTATTATCTACAGAATGGGTCATTTAGAAATAAACGCACAAACGTATATTCTTAGAACCACTTGCAGAGAATCATTTTATAATATGGTAGCGTAACATTATTATATTTATTCAATAATCTGATCACTTTGTACGACCTTACCTCAGCAGTTAAGGCCCCATCAATTAGTACCTAAACTAACTCCAATTGTCGAAGCTAATATCTGATATTATTAATTCAATGCTTGTGATTTCATATCTGGTCTTAGATTTTCACCATCTCAACTCGTTCATGTTTTATATTACTGTCACTAATGATTATTGTGTCTAACCATCAGTTTAATGAATTAGACTAACTTTTATTGTTAAAAATATTTTTTATTCAATAATCTTAATCAGCATGTCAACTTTACCTTTGTAGTCAAATTTCATTACCGCAACATAACTACAACCATCACTTTTATTACCATCACTTTAACTACCACTATCTTAAACATTATCCTTTTTAACCATCCTTATTATATACACCGTCGCGCACTAAATACCTTTCCTAAAAAACAAGACCGAACCGGAAAAACCTCTTTCCTTGTCACGTTTCCTAAAGACCAACACCGACCCGCGAAAATCTGTTCCATATCACGTTTCCTAAAAAACAATACCAACTCTCCCATCCATTTCGCCTAACCAAGATCAATCCTAAAAAATAATACCAAACCGAGAAAAATACTACCTAATATTACCCTGCGTATATTTACTGCACTCTTTCGCAAATACATTTTTATCCTGTCGGAATTTGCAAAATATATTTTTACATAGTAAAACCATCCTGCCGCAAATACAAAAAACTCGCCTTAACTATGGGCTCTGCCGGAATATCAAGAATAATATATAGGTCCCCAGATCCATCCTAAAAAAATAATACCAAACCGAGAAAAATACTACCTAATACTTCCCTACGCATATTTACTTTATCCAGCCTTAAGAACAAAATAAGATTTCTTCCTATAATAAAGCAATTCTGCCCAAAATATAAAAATCTTGCCTTAACTATGGGATTCTTCTCGCACTATGAAATATATTTTCCCATAGTAAAATATTTCAGATGAAAAGACAAAACTCTCGCCTTAACTATGGTATTTTGTTAAAATTAAAAATGTAATAGTAACTCCAATTGCTCAATTTAAAATCTAATATACACAATTCGATGCTTGTGAATTCAGATCTGGTTGTAATTTTTCACCATCTCAACTCTATCTCCTCTTATCCCCACTGTCACAATCTAATATTCACATTTGCCTTAAACTCATATATCCCACCAAAATAATAATCTACTATCTCATTTATTTCAATAATCTAAATCAACACAAATAATTATCCCAATCTTCCTACTCACATTCTAATATTGGTACTACTACAAGTTATAATAACTGATCTATCATTATATATATGTATCTATCATTATACTGTTGTATCTATTTCGACACCTGGATATTAAACTACCTTATATTATTATCATATATAATTTAAAACACACTAAATTATATATATTCCCACCTCATAAGATTTTAAGATCCCTCTAACAGAAATTCAAACCAGAATAATATCAGTTTCTACCATTCTCATTTCCATTTTTCTGTCACAGAACTAATTCATTTAATATACTTTCAATAGCATTATATCAATTTACATCTATTCATAAAATTAACTTGTATAATTCAACTTATTTTATTATAACTCTTCTCTTTCTTATATATTAATATAAATAATTTTACAATTTTTAGTTCAAAATACAATTTTATATTTTGTAATATTTTTTCTTATATGAGTTTCATCTTTATCCAACTGATAATAAATAATATTTATAGCACTAAATATAAAACTAACAAAACATAAATCTCATCATTTTGAATTTTTTTATCCCTTTGTACTTAAGCGTAATCAATACCAAATCCTTATCACATAAGGATGTCATAAATTATATCACCGTGTTTTTAATAGAGGTGCAGTTATACCTAAATAGTAAGGTTACTGCGATTCAATGGAATAATTAGAATAACAATTGCCAAAACTAGCTTCAGTTACATTTATTGCTATAAAGAGTTATTATTGTATATTATTGTATATTATTTAGTATGCTAACTTGCATATAAAGAAAACATCAGTAACATTATTAATTAGTAGTATATTTACTCTCTAATACAGATCTCCACATTAAGTTTCTCTAGAATACATGAATAACTGACTTTATTCTAATGTACACCAAATTAACTATACAACTATATAATAATTAAAACTTACCAAATACTGGTCAAATAAGACATTACAGATAGACAGCATAATAAGGCCTCCACCAATTTTCTACAGTAAAATGCTTGCTGTAAGTTGTAATATATTTATATAAAAGTGATTTAACTATCATAAACTCTATCTAATATATAGAAGCAAAAGGATACCAACCACCAATTTAGTCATAATTATAATTTTAAGAAAGTGTATATTGTTATTTTATATACAGATCTCCAATTAAAATGCATACTATAGCTACATTGTATTCATATTCTGGTGTATCAATCCTTCACTTAGACATATGTTATATTTAAATATTTTGAACTTAATAAACATTTAATAATGTGATTGGTATTGTAAAATATGTTTTGCCTACCACTAATTTCAATACCAAATGAGCTGTAATATTAAATATATCTTAGTAGTAATAGTTTTATTAAGAGAAATAACTATCACTTTATATAGCTTAAACATTTCATATAATTATTCTAATTAGTTGCGGGTTATGCCTCTAATGCTAAACATCTTCCAAAACACAAAAGTCAATACCAACTAATAGTATAGGTTCCCAAGAGTGATTGTTTCTCGAAAAAAAGTTCAATTGGTTATATAACTTTCATATTCTGAATATTCATATTATTAATAATCGTGATATAAATCTATTAAATAACGTTCTAATATTTATTGTCTATAAACAAAGGAATGGACTTTATTTTCAAAATCCAATGTAATTATTTGATTGGTTAATAGATTAAGTTTTGTGAATAACATGGGAGTTACAAGTTCATATTTCATATTCTAGAAGAGTTGGTACTCCCCTATCAAATACAATATTCTAATATCCATCATAATATCACCAAATATTACTATATAGTCTAATATACTACACGGAATATTCATAACCAAATAATCCATACATATTAGAGCTCCACCTGGATTATAATACAATGTGACATTTATCAATCTTACCTCCTCAACCAATTCCTTCCCCCAAACATCTAATATTCTGTCATTTAACATTTGTATTTTTTCCAATTCCAATTCTACTACCACTTCCATCCAAAAAAGGAATAATTTTTATAAAATAGAACTTTAAAGCATACTTATATTTCAATGCACTGACTGTTTGATACCGAAATAAATCACTAACATTAATATTAGGCAAATTAGCATAATATTTTAATCAATTGTGGTAAGGTAAAATAAATATTTCAAATCTGAAATATAATACGAATATTACTTCAACACTAATTTGGGAAGGAAGTAAATTCAACTTGATCCATTTAATTAAAACTATTAATTCAATTATGAAGAAAAAACCATTTGGATGCTATAAATTACATTAACAGAAATTAAAAATATTTTCAGTTTGCAATAATATCTCATTGGTGATGCAATTCGAATTCAGGTTTTCGACATTTTTCTAAAACAATAAAATCGTATGGAAGTAATTGTACCATTGTTATATGTTAACACACACATAATCTAATAACATGGAACTGTTCGATATGTATTAGATGCTAACACTGCAACTTATCAAAAGGTATATGTTTCTGTTCAATACTAAATCTTCAATAACAATCCAATGTCTTCCTAGAATCCAGGATCCTGCTGCCAATGTGTATATTTCTGCCACAAAGAATTCACTTGAAAAATTGTACATATAATTTCAGAACTCAATCATAAATATAATATGGGCCGCTTCTTAATATTTCCCCGTCCTCTCATCCCCCCTCTTCTCTTCTGTTACCTGGCCAATTGGTCTTTTCTTTCTATCTCAATATTTCATCTCAAATACACGAATTAGCTTATACAGTCGAAGAGTAAACTGAAATATGTTTATGGTAATATCTCTATCATATATATATATATATAGTACATAATATATAAATTAAACTACACATGGATTAAACCCCATTCTACCTATGCAATGATACAGTTGCAAAATTCCTGGTTAGAACGCCAATTAATACATCATTAATAGTATAGCGAATTAAACAAAATCATGATGTAATATGACTAAAATTGGTATAAATGGGATTCTGTGATGATATGGATCTTGCAGAAAATGCAATTCTATAATAAGTCCATACTGAATTAAGTTTCAGCTAATAGCCTCTGAACGATAATTTTTTTCTATTATGTTCTATTTCTGCTTCTCAGTTTCTAATTAAGCCCAACATAAGTACGATAATCAAATATATATCATTCTGTGTTAACTATATTCATATTTCTTATAGATGTCTTATAAATTTATAACATTGAAGGAATGCTTATCATAGGTACTTCCAACTCAATTTTACCTAGCTGCTTCTGCAAAACTTCTCTTACCAGTGTTGGATTCTGGGAATCAATAGATGCAAACCAGTATACCAGCAAAACAACAAATCAGCATATAATTAGACCAATTGGATGGAATTGGTAAGGCATCTATAGGGATAGTTTTGTATGTTAATAAAACTATTCTCACCCTTTAGTTATTCTTTCTATAATGATATGTAAGAACAACAGTTTTAGAGGTTTCTAACGTATAATTGTACTTATACCTTAGAACCAATCCAATCAATAATTTGTTTATACTATCCTAACTATGTCTCAATCTGGTACACAGTCTACCCCAACTGATGTTCCTCTATCCAAGGATACATACACCCTGTTGGTTTCGAATCTGCGCTCACAATCGACACTGTCACTATTGAATATTCTCTCGAATAATTGGCTTACTGTTATAGACTAACTTTTATTGTTATGCCATATTTTATTTAATAATCTTAATCTCCATGTCAACTTTACCTTCGATGCAAATTCCCATTATCTCACCTTAAATACAACTACTTTAACTACAACTATTTTAATTATCACCACTCTAACTATTACCTGCGACATTCATCCTCATTACCTTACGCCTTCACCTTCTTAATACCTTCCCTAACAAACATCACCGACCTTGAAAAACTTTTTCATTTTGTGAGCGAGATGAAAAGTTTAATCTTTTCAGGGTGAATCACGAATTACAAGAATATTAAAAAGAATATTTCACTTTGGCTTAGAATTGAGATATCAGCTTTGGTGGAGTTTGATGGCCTTATGAAACAGAGCCTGACATCATTGGATCGTGGCATTGCCACGATTATCTGGTCTGGTTATGACAATGAATGGTCCTATAAGTAATACACATCGACATCACAACAAAGATTTAAATCAATTTTAATATACACAGTTAATATATCTCCAGTACAAACTTAACTAGTATTTTTTCTAGGATGTTTGAGTTCTAATACAAATTTAGGATAATAATAATATAATGGCTGACATATGTTGACATTACGCAAATTCAATGTTTTAATATTTATCCAGGTCCTCTGTAGTTTCATCCACTGGTGGAACATTTTTACATTAGGCAACTGGGTATAGAAGTTGTTCAAAATGTTTCGAGATGTAACATTATAGAGAGACCAAGTATCATCAATAGAAATTTCTTATTATCAATAACAAACAAATCTAAGTCAATATTACCAAATTTCGAACGTTCCCTCATATCTTCAATTTCATTATAGTTTGAACATTCACTAACTTTTTTGAAATTAAATAGTGATTTAAAAAATTTAAAACTGGTATCCTCAGTGGCCTTAAATGAAACGCTTGCATAATCGCTGAATTTCGATCGAACAAGTTTCCTATAATATACTTCATATGGTTCGTCCCATAATGTTGTAGCATCACGACATGACCCATCATAGAAATACCAAAAGACATCTAACTTTTCATCCTTAAGCTTTTTCCACTGCCAGTTATAAGTTGATACAATTAATCTGAAATCAAGAGATTTATTCACTTCGAGAATATTCCCGTTGGTCACAAATTTACAATATCCAGATAGATTTGTCTTAAATAACTCTTTCATGGAAGATTTTCTTTCAACAAAAGATAGTGTTCTTTCTAATAGACTTGAATTCGTTAATTTATTTATTTTAGCTGAAAACATTTCATCAGTCATAGCCATTTTCATAAAAGCAAAACAGCTAATACCACATTGCTTTAGAGTGAATTTTTTGTCCCAACAGTAACAGATACCATCAGTACCTGTACAATCAGAACATAAATCAGAATCATAATAAACAAAATCAGAATCATAAAGAAGAAAATCAAAGTAGGATTGTTCGACACCATCAGCAATCAAAGCTGACTTAGAATTTCCAGTAATTCCTAAGAATTCAAAAATATTACGTGCATTTTTAAATTTTGCATGTAAATCTTCTTTCAAAGTAACTTTAATATTATTTTTGACCATTTCATTATGAAACTTTTTATTTGAAGGAATCATTTCATTCGTTCCTGATGTACAAAATTTTCTCTTTCTAATAACTTCCTCAACACTCGATTTAATAATTTCATTTCTTTCCTCTATCAACCCGTTAATTTTTTTTCCCTTCTTCTTACCTAACACTTCCAACAACCTATCATTATTATTATTATTCAAAAATTTATATGAACCACAACAAGATTCATGCTCAGATATATTTGCTAGACCATAGAAACTACTCATTTGGCTCACGATACACTTGGAATTGATGGAGAATTCATCTCTACATGCTTCATTCCACAGTGTAATACATGCACTCTCCCCTCTAATTCTTCCAGCAGTCTGGATATATTCGTGAATTTGAGGAAGATAATTAACCAAAATAACATATTTCAATTCTGGAATATTAATACCTTCTGAAACCAATTTAGTTCCAACAAGAATTTTTTTTTCTTTGTTCTTTTTGAATCTGTTGAATGAAATGGTTTTTTCTTCAGATGTTAATTTTCCATGAACATAACAAGAAGAAATATTGTTATTAACCAAATTTTGATTTATAATCTCCACCATTTCCCTTTCCTTACGAACAAGAATGATTTTGGGATTATCAATACTCTTAATAATTCCTTCAACCAATTGCAAAGTCAAAGTAATGGATTCAGATCTGTCTTTAGTAAGAATGAATTCCTTATCTATTCTACTTAAAGGAACATTCTTAACAAAATTATACCAAAGAATATTTTTGTTATCAGTAACATCATAGGTCAAATCTTGCCTATATCCCAAAAATTTAGTCACTTCTCCCATCATACTCTTCCCGACAGTACCAGACAGAAGTAAAACTTTCCAAGCTTTGTCAAAACAGATATTAGAAATATTAAAAAAAGAGTCCATACGATATTCCTGTTCACAAACAAGATTGTGAGCTTCATCGACAATCACCATACCAAGTATAGTGTTCTGAAAAATGTCATACCAATTATTGATTAAATTCAAGAACTGTTCTTTTCCGAAGTCATGAAAAGTTCCAAAATAAACGTCACAGGTAAGCTCTGATTCACCACAAAATCCACGATTGCGCAGAATATCTTTAACTTCACCAATTTTCAAAGTACCAGACAGCTTAAAACGATCCATAATATCGTCTAAAAGACAGCTATATGGCACAAATACAAAAGAAACAAAATGCTTATTCCTTTTGCTAGTGGAAATAATATTTAAAGGTATTTCAAAAATAGCCGTTTTACCAAATCCAGGAAGTGCTTGCACTGGAATAATATCAGAGGAACCAAAACAAACATCAACACAAAGTTCCATCTGTTCTGGTTTAATCTTAAATAAGTCTCCATAAATTTCATCACATTTAGCAATAATGCCTTTCATGTTACCACTTACTAGGAAATTAGGCTTCTCTTTATTTAATTTTACATCTTTAGGAACCAAATTTGAAACTTCATATCCAAGACCCAGTAATTTTATCCAGGATTTGGAAATGAAATATCCATATATTGTTGTTGTGGTATTTTGATATCCTGCCATACCCGTAGAATTAACGCCATATCTCTGGATGTCTGTCGACAAAGAGTGACCAGCCTGTCTTGCGACTGCTGGATCAATACGCATACCGGTATCATCGACAGATAACTCATATCTTTGAATACCAATAATTGCATGTCTTAAGGCCCTAAAATTATAGCGTAAGTTTTCAAGTTCGCATGAAGGATAGTGTTTAATAAGGAAACTAAACTTATTATAATCGATCAAAGTCCCTCTAATCGGATCAACAAATAAATAAGAATCTAATACTTGAGAAGTGAATTCTTCATCACTTAAATCTTGTTGAGGTGTGAGATTAATAACGTCTGGATCCAAGTTACTCTCTGAACTTATTTCATTTAGTAAATCACGATTCATAACATAGTTCATCTCATGACTATGCAGACGCATAATGGGAAATAAAACCAAAATTGCGTAGATAATATAGTCTGAAGCCAACTCATCGACGACCTTGCATATAGGAATACGGGATTTATTTTTTGAATAAGTAGTAATGAGCTCAACTGTTTTATCAACAGGATTAATGAACAGATTTCTTGCATTACCAGCAAACTTAAGTACTCTCATTTCTGGAAACCTATATGGACCACCAGATGAAATGTAGATCATCAACATTAAACAAGTTAGACAATCGACAATAAGATTAATTATTCTATTATTATCATCTTCAGTATAGGAACCAATTGTTGGAATTACAGATAACTTAGTATCTCTGTTAAACAAATCAGTAATACTTATCTTTGGCTGATCTCTTCTTTCAAAGGGAACACATTTGGGGGATTTGATTGTCATTTCTGCCACCACAGATATATCTAGAAGATCTTTGTAATAATGACCTAGATCTTTTAACTTACTATCGAACAAATGTTTAGCGTCGCTATAAAGATCAACTAAATATTCTTTTTGAAATACCTTACCATCTAACAAATATTTCCCAGGACCTAGAGGTATAAAGAAATGTCCAGAAACATCGGTTATTTCTTTGAGCAGATTCTTATAAGTATCTTTAATTAAACAGTAGGTCATGCTTTGATCAGAGTCGTTAGAAGATGTAAATAATACTAACGTACTTGAAATATTCTTTAATTGAACACTACGGAATAGAGTTGCGTAAGCTGTCCAACATTTCAAGGAATCTAAGAAATACCGAAACTTCTCGTACGATATAGTAGGAGGTAACCTCTTACATGGTTTATTCCAATCAAAACAGGATAGACGGATCATCAATTGTAGGAATTCCCTATATTTTACATCACCAGTAATAATAGCATAAAATATTTTACTAATCTTGGTAATTAGATTGTCAGAACAATCATAAGAAGGAATAGGTATATTTTTAGTTAATTCTAATCTTGGAAATACCTCAATCATATATAGGAAGTTGGCAAACCTTGTTCCATATAACTTTAATGTATTGCCGGTCAACTTCTTTGGGAATGGTTCTCGATTAGCAGGATTCGAAAAAGAACTAGTTGATTCTATACAGGCATTATTCTTTCTGACATTAGAATACATTTCATTCAAAATATTAATTGATTCTTTTTTCATTTCAAAATAGTATTCACCAAAGTCTTTTAAGATATTTAAATCATTATCACAAATATCCATTTCATATACATTCATAAATTCCGTAAAAAAATCGGTCACAACACGATTGATATTAGTTGTCAAAGAGCAATGTTCTGAATAAATAGCTGCACCATTAATCTTCTTATAGTAGAGATACTTGATAACACTATGACGTTTTCTAAGTGGGATGACCGTATAAGTTTTAGTTTCTCTTTCTTTCTCCTTCTTACTACGATCTGTAAACAATACTAAATTCCTATTGTCCCAATAGTAACGTCTTGTAATGGTGTCACAATAATCAAACAATTCGGTTGAGTAGCAAGGAATCATTTCAGAATGTTTATTTGTTTCACGTAATTCATCTAAATTGATTAAGTCATATTTTTCAATTTCTGTTCTTTCATCATCCCTAATAAAACCTTTACGAAAATTAGCATCAACAATCTTACGAATGACATTTCCATTCTTCTTTTCAGTGTGGATTAAGAATCTATCAATGATTGTGTATCTTTCAGATATTGTAATGATATTAGATGTGGTAGTTGGAACGGAGGACATTTTTAATAATAATTTGAAAACTTTAGTTAATTTATTCTTTTGATGATAAATATCTGTTAAGGAGATTGTAGTGATCTTAACTAAGTAGAATATATATAACATGTTTAGCTAAAATAACACACCAATAGACTATAAACAACAAATATCTTGTAAATATATATATATTACAAAATAAATATTCATACGCATATCAAAACAATATTGTTTGTTTATTTTAATATTCTATCTCGACAAGAAAAATTTAAAACACGAAAAAATTTTCAGTTCCGTCGAAATTTATTCCCTAATGCTTATCCCCGAGTCCGCTTTACTATTCTCACAAATTATCATCATCTCAGCTGAACTACGGAATCTTGAAAAACTACTCTAAACAACCACGCTTAATCATTGTGCTAACAAACAACAGCGACCCGAGAAAAACTGTTTTGTTACGGCCCTTCTCAAAGACTATAAAGCGACGCTACAACTCGTCTCTCCTTCGCTTTACTCAGATCGCACTAAACAAAAGCACCGACCCGAGAAAAACTTAATCTGATAATAGTCTACTTACTTTTACTTCCTTCAGGAGGCAGAAGCCGAAAATATCTTCGCTTAGTGAAGCCAAGCAGCCAGTTGTAAAAAACTAATATAGAGATGCGGCCGAAGGAACAACATTTTAGGACTAGTTGATGTTTCTACAGACAAAAACCGTGGGAATCAGGTTGGACAAACGTAGATCCTAGTGTTTGGAACGTTATGGTACTTTGTAACATAAATAGTGGTCAATATTAAACATGTTTCTCAATATATTAATTCTATTTAACTTGTAAATACTATGTATTTTAATATTTTGTAATGTTTTTATTGAATATACTTCTAGAACAACTTTTAATAGAACCAATTAGTGACTGAAAGCTCCAAATGTAGTAAGAAATATAAATATTAAAAAACTAACTTCAATTAAATTTCGTCATATAAAATAAACATCTAAGAGTTCCATCAACTACTAATAAATTTAAGTTCAGTAATAATTCATCGCCTGAATAAAAAAGTGGTATGTTTGTTTGCGCAGGTTCGAAACCAGGACGGCACCTATTTCTTGAGATTGGAATAGGTGAGTGTTATTGGACTGTTGATCAGGGTGGGACATGGTTGTACTGGAGTGATAGTGGATATATTAACTGAGATCTAAGGTATAAGTACAATTATACGTTAGTTGTTTATTCAAGCTCTTGGTTTTTTATAAATTCTAAATATAGTATACAAAATATAAAATATAATTTAGTTCATAAAGTGAACATTAGAAAAGAGAAAATATTTTCTAGAAACTTGAAATCTGGTCTGCTTATATACCTTTTGAAAACTAACAGTTACCCTGAATGTGTTCCTGTCAGCAAAGTATATCTTTCAGACATAGGGTTAGATCTGGATAACTTAAGATTGTCATCTACTGATTCCCAGAATCCAACAGCCCCCCGGAAGCTTTAGATGCAAGCTTTCCATAATAAATTAATTCTGTATGTTAATTTATTAAGTAGTTAAATTTGAGACTAATTCATCTCTTAAGGTTTCAAATTGGGATTTAGCTAAAATTTTAGTTAGGATATCAGCCTGTTGGTCTTTTGTATTAACATATTCCAAATCAACAATATCCTGTTCCACTGCATGTCTGATTTTGTGATATCTCAGTGCGATATGTTTAGTTCTTGGATGCATTACTGGATTCTTACTTAACTTAATTGCTGGTTCATTGTCAACATATAATTTTGTTTTGTTTAGTGTGAGATCCATAAC
>NW_001834508.1:0-12874 GCF_000150035.1 Vanderwaltozyma polyspora DSM 70294
TTGTCCCTTGTGGCAGATATGGGAGGTAGGAAGTAGCGGTCACCAGCTTCATGTTACTCCTTGGGATAATGCTTAATTCTTTTGTTGCATTCAGGTGATGCAAAATTCTACATTGCAACCATATTCGACTACTTCGTACTTCGTACTTCGACTTCGTATATATATATTAAGATTTGTTAGTTTGTCAGTTTGTCAGTTTTGATATTATTTAAATAAGTTGGTATTGGTTTCAGGTTTTTAAATATCTTGATACACACAACAACAGCAATAACGACTATATTTTATTTCAATTTTTAAACCAGCACAATGGAAAGCTCAGTAGTTATCTACACTACTGAAGAATTAAGAGATCAATGTTATCCTAGTGATATTTCAAGTTTATTAGGATCTCTAAACACTTACAACTACCTTGTTCAAGTTACAAATGACCTGCATCAGATTAACGATAAATTATATACTTACGACACATATTCTCAAGGAAATCTAATGGAATTAATGACAGATCTCATGGAAAGGAGAGACAGAGCAAGAAGAGTCTACAGACAGTACTATAATGTAGCATACATGGATAATGAATCTGATCACAATAGCATCTTGCATATTTACCATCATTCAGAAACAATATTATCTGAAGATGAAGATGAAGATGAAGATCCATACAATCCAATATCAATACATCTAATGAACTTACAAAATGAATTACAACGTACTAACTCTGTGATGTCGTTGTACCCAAGAAGAGGAAGCTTATACTAGTAAACTAGTTCCGCTCTGCTGCCCCTTTATTGCATCTGCTAATTTAAATAATCGTATTTGTACCCTATATATACTTTAAATAACCAGCAACTTCTAATGGAAATAAAAATATTATAAATGTCCTGACTCCATCCTCACAATTAGAGCAACTTCAACAACAACATCATCATCATCATCTAATTCATCTTCCTCATCACCATCAGCTTCTTGTAACAACAATTTATAAAGGCCGTACCCTTTATGAAATTCGATATTTACCTTATATTTAAACAAGACTTCAACGTTGAACCAAAGAAAGCCTTCTGAAAAAGGCCACCTCTACTTTAAAGATACCAGAAATAATGGAATTTGATGAATCCTATATCGATAGACCTATTAAAGTTAAAAGTTCGATTGAAAGGTTACCAAATTTAAATGAGAATAATGATACTTTAACACTCTCGATTTCATCTTCATCACATCCTACAACTTCAATAAATTTAGATCAAACGCTATTCCAATCAAGACTGCAACAGCCATCGCAATCACTTTCACAATCTAATAGTGCTCATGTTTACAATGATATTGAAACTATAAGCTCAAGTGTACCATCGATACTCACAAGAGATAATAATTTTTATAATGAATTGGCTTCCATTACAACGTCAAATAATATTAATAGTTGGAAACGTTCATTTGTAAGCAATGAAATACCAAATGTATTTAAACCATTCTCTGATGAATTTTTGACTACAAGTAATTCATCATCAAATAACGATGATATTTCAAATTATGATAAGAATTTTCTGTTTTTAACCTCTGCTGGCAAACCAATCTATTCAACTTTTGGGAAAGATGAACAGTTAGTATCAATTATGGGTTTGATTAATACGATTATCCATTTCTTTAGAATTAATGCTTCAAAAGAATTGAAAACTATTAAGTTTTTAAATTCAAATTTTGTCTTTTTGAATAGGTCACCAATTATCTTATTGGCTTATTCAAGATTAGGTGAAACTACTACTGAGTTAATTGATCAATTAGATTTTTTATATTCATATTTAATTTCATCAATCTCTGAAAGACAAATATTGAGATTATTTGATAAAAGGGACAATTTTGATTTAAGAAATTTTTTAGAGGTTTCAGATTTTGAGAACTTAGATCAAATTTGTTATATGATATCGAATAAATTTTATCCAGATTTATATTTAGGTTCATTACAATGCTTGACTTTAAAGCATTCATCAATTAGGAAAAAAACTCATGAATTAATGATTAAGAATTTATTAATGGATTCAGATCTACCAAGAGGTACATTATTATATGGATTATTAGTATACCCTGAAAATAAATTAGTAAGTGTTTTAAGACCAAAGGGTCACACTTTACATACTACTGATCTACACTTGCTTTTATGCCTAATTTTCAACAGGTTTAACAATCAGGATAATAATCAAGAGTTATGGGTTCCAATTTGTTTCCCAAAATTCAATGCAAACGGGTTTCTTTATGCTTATATTAATTTCCTCAGTAGCAAAAATAATAAGCCTTCTAGTAGAGGCACATCCTCTGCTTCTAACATTAAGAATAGTAATAACGACAAGAATTGCCCAGCTCTTGTCTTAATATCTGCACAAAAAGATATGTTTCATCCTTTAAAAGTTCTAGCTGAATCGTTTATAAATGAACTTACAGAAAGTGGTTTGTTGGACAAGATAACAACTTATAATGGTTTCAAAATGAGTGATGTACCAGCACCATTTGTACATCATTTCATCTATAAGTCAAAGAAGCATGTCCAGTATATTACACCAGAGGTAGACCATAACATGTTTATAAATCAAATGCCAAATTTTGAAATAAGTTATGCGTCTTATGAATTGAAATTAAAAACATATTACCAACAATTATATAACAGTATTATGAATGGTAGTACTGGAGGTCCACTGAGCAAGAGTATTCTCAATTTTATGCAATGGAGTATTAGCCCAGAATCACATCAGGAACCTGATATTTCAGAAGATATGCAAAACTCATTTTTAAAAGAAGAGTCTCCTAATATTATGGGTTTAGCATGGGTGACACCAACGTTTGAACTATACCTGATTTGTAACAATGGGATTGTGGATAAAGATGTTATATTTAAAAGTGCCAAGAATATAGCCAATTGGTGCAGAAAGAACGAAGCAAGGCTTTTTGTAACGGAAGGTGCAGTATACTAAACCTAAACCAAGTTCCTGAGTTACACATTGCATAAATAATTAATACACTGTCTTGATGTTAAAAATTGATATCATTTTATATACACAGTAATGCATTATCCTTAAAGATACATATATATTCCAGTCGTCGTCAACTTGATGTAACTGATCGCAATGGTTCTAAGTTCGTAAGATTATTTTTATGCATAATAAGACAATATAAATACCGATGATACACTACTATTAGCTATTTATTTTTACACATGGGCCAATAAGCTATCCCATTAGGCAGCAGGCTGTAATAAGGATCGCAACAGATTTCAGTTGCTAAATGAATTTTTAATCATAGTTGAAATTTTAACAAAATCAGACCAGCTCATTTCGTCTAGACAACCAGGACACATACAGAAGTTGGGTAAAAGAATATTTTTTGAGTCAATTCCTGATTCTTCTTCAATAAATTTTTCATACAAACAGTTTAAATGCGCTTCATAATGACATGTTGAGTTTGGACATATAAAAATATGCATTTTCATAGTATCATCTTCCGAGGTATAATCATAACATTGACCACATAAATTACAATTCCTTTCACCTAAAACTAGTATGTCTTTAATAATCTCCTTAATTTCATTTTCCTTAGTGACGGTATTATCATACAACTCGGTCACTAATTGAAGATTTCGTTCATCTCTACTACAAGCACCATTATCATCATCATCATCACTAGCCTGTTCTAAATTAGTCTTTGTTTCCTGAGAAACCTGCGACACATCTACACTAATCTCATTAGAACCCATTTTAATATTAAATTTATTTAAATTCCAAACGTCTAATATTGGCATGCTAAAGAAATGGACTTTTAAATTCATATGCCTAAAATAAACATTTGCCAACAACTGTCTCACTAGACCCAACTTATGATGAACAGTCCTACCACTATTAGCATTCTTCATTATCCTATCATCCATTGGTATGTAATGGGTTTTATAGCCGTGTTGCCAAGCATGCTCAAACTGTAAAGCTGCAATTTTACTTGTAAACCCATATACAACTAGGACCATCTCCCAAGGTCTAGTACCTTCTCGTTTAGTTCTATAAGCACCACCATTGCTCAGATTACCATTATGTTGTCTCAATCTTCGAACTGGATTAGGTGTCGAACCAATATAAAAGGACTGTTTCTTATTAATTGATTGTAATAAATAACAACAATAAAAAGTTGGGATTCGATGTAAAGACGTCGTTTGACTATCACTGAATTGTGAACTATTCATCATGCCCTAATTTTCAACACAAGTTCATCATTTTAATGTGCTCAATCCAATGGCATTTTTTAAAAATCGTGAAGTGCTTTTTAGCTCATCGAGCTATTGAAACTTTTTTTTTTTCACTTTAGATCAAAATTTCGAAATTCGATGCCTTAGAGGATTGAATAGATTAAAAAGTATAAAAGTAGACTAGACTAGACTAGATGATGATGGTGAATGTGGTTTATGATCTTTATGATTACGATTGAGTCAATGTATTGTATTGTACAGTTTTAGTTGTCTAGCTTTAATTGTTTGAGGTGTGCCAGAGAGAAAGAGAGCCAGCCCCAAAAAAAATGAGAGGTATTACAATTATTAGATATTATGCGACCAATGCATCCATGAAATTATCAAAAAATAGACTGCCCAAGTTACCAATACCTAGGGATTTAAAGTTATTTCTAGATGAATATATTATTGGTCAAGAAAATAGTAAGAAGGTTCTTAGTGTTGCTGTTTATAACCATTATCTAAGGATTCATGATAGACAAAGAAAGCTTGATCTATTGAAACAGCGTCAAACTTTGGAAGAGCAATTGAAGGAAAAAGACAGTGAGATTGGCAATGGTAGTAATATATCTGGTAGCCAATTGAATAGCGAAGCTATGGCAGGGTTGAAGAATCTGCGTAGACAATTAGAGTCGTTTAAAGAGGACGAGGATTTAGAACTGAGCAAAAGTAATGTGTTGGTAGTTGGACCAACAGGTTCAGGTAAAACTCTGCTTGCGACTACCTTAGCGAGGGTGCTAGAGGTTCCTATCGCAATTTCAGATTGTACCCAGTTGACTCAAGCTGGTTATATTGGTGATGACGTCGAAAAATGTGTTGAAAGATTATTAATAAATGCTGATTTCGATGTTGCCAAAGCTGAAAAGGGGATTATTGTATTAGACGAAATCGATAAATTAGCTAAATCGACTAACAACATTATGTCAAAGGACGTATCTGGAGAAGGTGTTCAACAATCCTTGTTGAAATTAATTGAGGGACATAAAGTGGAAATTTCCGTGAAACGACCAGTAAAAGTTGATAAGGATGATAAAAGTAACAAGACTGCAATGAAAAAAGACGAAACCTTTGTAATAGACACTTCTAATATTTTATTCATGATCATGGGTGCCTTCGTTGGTCTAGATAAACATGTTGCTAACAGAATCAAAAATATGAAAGAGCTAACTAAAGTACATGAAAAAGATCAACCTAAAGAACAAGAAGAAATAGAGAATAAAGAGCGGGAAACTGAATATAAAGGAATCGAAGAAGTTGAAATTAGTGAAGGGAAAAAAGTTCCTGCATTGAATTTGACCACTCCCGCTGATTTAGTTAGATTTGGTATTATTCCTGAATTGGTCGGTAGAGTTCCGATCATTACAGCATTACAACCATTAAAAGAAGAAGATCTATACAATATTTTAAGGGAACCAAAGAATGCATTATTGTATCAGTATGAATATATCTTCAAGCAGTTTGGAGTAAAGCTGTTAGTTACCGAAAAAGCTTTGAAAAAAGTTGCAGAAATCTCATTAAAAGAAGGTACAGGAGCAAGAGGTCTGAGAGGTATTATGGAAAGATTATTATTGAATGTCAATTATGAATGCCCTGGATCTGAAATTTCTTATGTACTAGTTAATGAAGATACTGTGAATTCTTTGCAACAAACTGAATATTCCTTAGCTAGTGAAGTTGAAGCAAAATTTTATAAATCAAATGAAACCGACGTGCTGATTGATATCATCAAGAATGAAGACACCAAATTGGCAGATGAACTAGAACGAACAATGAAATAAGACTATATATGAATTTATTATGCATTAATTATTATAGATATGTAAAAATTATATAATGTCTAGTAACGAACATCAAAGTTAACCCTAATTCAAAGGTTTTTGGGCCACTATGAACAATGATCTTAAACCACCAATGCCAGGTTCGACATTATACATATGGTCTTTAACGTATTTTTCAAAGACAGCCGCATTGTTACAGGAAGATTGAGATTGAGGAGGAATATTAAAGAAGCTTCTGATCATATAATCAAATTCTAACATAGTTAATAATTCGCTGATACAACCGACAGGTGATGTAAAATCTCCTGTCTTATTGTAAAGCACTGTGCATTTAATGTTCACAAACCCTGCATCTTCAAATGATTTTTCCAAATGTCTGGTTGGATAAACTGTTAATTTGTTGTTAATTGCCTCTAATGACAGATTTTCAAGGAATCTATCTCTTTCAATGGTAGAGGCGAATGTGGTTGAATAGTTCTTCGAAGATGAGTCTGAATTAATATTTGTCAACTTCAAATCGGAGACATTCCCAAACACGTAACCGCCAGGTTCTGTGCATCTTATAATTTCATTTAACAAAAAGTGCCACTTATCAACTGACAGTTCCGACCAGAAATGTGGACAATATACCACTGGAATAGAATTATCAGGGAAAGGAAGTATCAATTTTGTGTATTTTTTGGCAAATGACAGAGAGTTTTTCAAGCTTGCTCTATTCTTTTCTGCGAT
The DNA here is from genome assembly GCF_000150035.1 of Vanderwaltozyma polyspora DSM 70294. Classification (NCBI taxonomy): domain Eukaryota; kingdom Fungi; phylum Ascomycota; class Saccharomycetes; order Saccharomycetales; family Saccharomycetaceae; genus Vanderwaltozyma; species Vanderwaltozyma polyspora. The sequence goes on from NW_001834508.1 coordinate 6,766, forward strand.
TTCCAACACGGTTGTCTTAATTTCATTTGGTATAATGTACTGGGTAGGCAAATCTATTTTTCTATAATTCTTTAAAACTTTGGTAAAATAATCTTCCAGCCATTTGTTTTGGATTTCATAATTTAGGTTTTTCCTCTTTGGTTTATCTGTTGATGTTTTTTTATTTTCTGAAAATGGTAGTATATGACGGTGATGCTTCAAAATATTATTATGAGAGTTGGAGTGAGCATGAGAATTAGTATGAGTATAAGAAGAATTATGGGAATGCGATGAATTAGAATGAGAATGCGATGATTGAGTCGAATTAGTTTCCGAATCGGTTGATGCTGCTGTAGTTGAATTTTCTTTTATCATATCTTCATAATTCTTATCCCCTAATAAAGTGTCACCGAATTTTACTTCTTCATGATTGTCATTATTTAGCTTTCTACCCATGCAATCTAGTGAAGAATCTTTAATTTCTTGGAGAGAGTAGTTTTTCAATTGTGAATAGTCAGTGACCACTCTTACTGTATCGGATATTGGTTTATCAAGATTTGATAAAAATTGCAATACTTCTGAATCCTTGGCAGTCCAAGGCGAGAAATCAAGAGAGTAGTCACAAATATTTAAAGTCTGTTCATCGTAGGCAAGTTGCCATGAGATTGGCTGCGACATCAAATTTCGAAGAATGACTACTTCAATGTTATCGCTTGTAGGGAGAGTATAAGCTACCTCATCGTCAGTTGAGCCATCATTTTTCTTGTTAGAGACTACTAATTTTTTTTGAAACAGGTATTCCACGACATCATGGGAAAAGAACAGAGAATTTGCTTGTAACATTGCAATCTGTGCTTTATATTGCCACAGTTCCAATAAGAATTCTGCATCACTGTAGTCATGGCCTGCGACAAACGATTCGTATTTATTCGTTTGAACAGAGGCAATTTTCCCTACGGGAGTAGTTCTCATATTGAATGGGTAACATTGGAAAATGTATTGCCTTGTTTTCAAATATTGGGTTAGGAAATGTACGAAAGATTGCAGTCTTTTCCGGGCATGGACTAGAGAATCGCACTTCTCAGTGTCAATATTAAATGACAGGAAGATGTTCATCATGTTAAAATTCTTATTATAGTGAGGATCATAATATACCCTTTTAATTGCACCGGACACAGGCAATTTTATTGAAGATATGGAATGCTGTTGCGGCACGATGGGACCACCAAACTTCGGAAGTGAATTCCAATTATAAGTTGGAGTTTTTTTAGCTTTATCTGTTGCTACTTTACCTGTAGAACCGTGGAGAGACCCTGTATTTTTCTTTTTCTTTTCACAAGTAATGTTATTCTTTGAGCTTGAATTTGAGTTTGAGTTTGAAATCGAAATCGAGCTTATGTTTGAGTTTGAGTTCGAATTTGAAATTGAGCTTGAGCTGGTGCTAATAGAACCGAAACCATTAGTGCTCGGACCTACTTCGAAGAGATTAGTTATTTTTCCTACTATGGAAGCGACAGGTTTTTGATGAGATAAGCTTAAAACATGAGGATGGATATGTGAGTGAGAAGCGTCTTCGTCTATTTTTTCTGAAATGCTTGCTAAGGTATCACCAGTGCTGATTTCTGACATCATTCATGATTTAGAGTCCAAACATCGACCATTTGAATTTCTGCAATCCAGGACCTTGACTATAACTGTATAATAAACTGTTTTGTTCTATACTTCAATATATATATATAAATATAAATATATATATGGATAAAGTATATATTTAGATTTGTGAATTAGATTATCTGATGAAAGTGGTTGCTGTTCGTTAAACCCTAGCGGAGGAACTACTATGGGGATCGAAAGCAAGCATCAGATAATGAATAATATGCAATGCGAAGCAATTTTATATAGTTACATAAGGTAAGGTAAGGTAAGGTATAGTAGTGTGATAACCAAGCGCACACTATTAAATGCTAAAATCTTTATATACTTGAAGCATATAAGAACATGTATGGACCGGAAGATATCGACGTAGGCCGGGGATCAGGGGGGGGGGAGGGAGGGAGAATAGAGGGGAAGGGAAAAGAGGTATATATAAAATCTGTTAAAGGATTAGGAATCGAATCCCCGTCGAAAATAAAGGTGGGCTAGGAGAAAGGGATAGAGGAAGTCGGGACAGGTTAGGATGGGATAGGCTAGTTGAAAAAAAAAATCTATTCTATTCTTGCCATGCTAAGCTGTGAAGAATCGACCAGAAAATATAGAAAACACATACATTTCCATAACATTACACTATGGGTTAATATTATGTTATAAAAAATTTTCAATCCAACTCAAACAAAATGTAGAGTTCACCCCAAAAACTAAAGTAACGTAAAAGTAAAAGCACAGTAAACTAAATTAGACTAGACTAGAGAGAACTAAGCTATAAAAAACAGAGCAAACTTTCTTTCCGCATTCATTTCTTTTGCTGTTGTTTATGTTATATATTACTAAGTGTGAATGAGCAATAGAGAGAGAGAGAGAGCAGCCGGTGCGGTGCAGCTGTTTCTGGTGCATCCTGATGATCTTCGCGGAGAAGTCTCTGCTTGATTGCCCTTTTCACTTTTGTTCTCTCCATTAGAGTCTTGGTCTTTAGCCCCCTGGCGCAGAAACCAGACGAGATCAAAGGAGAACGGGAGGAAAAACAGCAATCGTGAGAAATACAAAAACAGAACACAGAAGCAGAATCAAAAACGTAATTAAGGGCGACAAAGAAAGAGAGAAACGGTAAAATAAAATGATAACCATCCCCTTTTTATATCGCCAATTTAACTTCTCTTTTTCATTTTTGTGTCGTTTTTGTGTTCTTAATAGGATATAAAACAGACACCACAACGCACGCACACAAAAAGGAAAGGAAAGGAAAGGAAAGGAAAGCAATGCAATGCAAAGCAATTCAAATTTTCATCAAAAGTTCAAAAATCTTATCATCAACTGACACAAAGTCATTATCAATAAGATTTACCAAAACATAGTCATCAATCATCAATTGCATCAATTTTGCACTAGGATTCTCTCTTTGCGCACTGCCGTTATCGCACTGGTCGCCATCAGGACTAGCATGCACAAATATATCACGCCAATCTTGTAAGATTCTATAGAACTCATCTCTCCATGCTAAAAATGAGATTTTCTCAACAATGGTCGGCTGCAACACTTCACGTCCCGGGAACACACCCCATGTGACCGCAGTGGCTTTCGCACCGTCAGGCTGATTCGACCACCAGCCACCATGGGAGTCTGCTGCCAAGTACGTCAAACTCGAAGTGGTCTCATTGGTCTTGGACAACTCTTGCTGTAACCTCTCGAATCTTGCGCGTGGCAACAGAAACTCCAAATATTGCTTCTGGTAGACGTACCCATCAGACGGACCCCATCCAAACCCTTTGACGTTGGAACGCAGACCGTTGACCTGCGGTTGCGAGTTGATGGTAACGATCAGTTGCTGTTCGTTCAATGCAATCAGTTGGCGGCGGATGACGTCAACTTCACTGCTCACTGGCGTGTCACTCCATGGAAGACACCTCAGTTCTCCTTGCAAGTACGCGACTACCAACATTGCGACATCGCGAATGCTCGACGGCATTGCCCACAGTTCTAACGAACGCTGCGCACTCTGACGCAATAACGTAGATCCACACAGATCCAGGTCACCGAACGCCGGTGAGCTTGAGTCACCGAAACGACCGTTCGGAAATTCGTCAGCCGCCCATTGCGATGTGCGCGCTACGTAGCTGTAAGGGCGGCTCTTCCAAAAGATGGGACGCACTTCCTCGTTTCTGCGCTGCGGATTCAGAGATCTGCGCCAAGGAACGACAGCCGGCGGCTCGTTCGTAAAAGTATCAATGGACTGCTCAGCGGAGGCCTCTGGCAACAGACCCAACCGTTCCAGGATGACCAGCGGAGGTCTCTCCAGATTCATCGTGTAAAGATGCAGATGCGACACAACACCGCTCTCCAGCAGTCGGCGGCACATGTCCACTACTAGCTGCGTACCTATTTCTCTTACCAGCTCGTCATCGTCGCTGACGGGCGCTAGTCTTTGTAAAAAATTGTCTGGCACGCGCACGCCGCACCAGGAACAGCGTCTCAAAAACGCCGCGTACGTGGAGATCGGCATGATCCCCGGGATTATAGGAACCGTAACACCGACCTCACGCAGACCGTGCACCCAGCGCAGAAAGTTGTCCACGTCGTAAAACATCTGTGTGATGATGAAATCTGCGCCACATTCGACTTTTTCTTTCAAATGCTGCAGTAGCAGCCGCTGATCTGCTTGTTCTCCGTCCCCTTCTGGATACCCTGCCACGCCGATTGCGAAGTGGTTACCGTATTTGGAACGAATGTATCTGACCAGTTGGGCGGCAAACTTGAAATTGCAGTCCCCGTCGCTGCTCCCGTTACCGCCGCCACTGCTGCCACTCTCGCTGCTGCTAGCAGTGCTTGGCTGGCCTCTTGGCGGATCGCCCCTTAGGGCAAGGATGTTATGGCACCCTGAGGCATGTGCTTGTTCTAGAGCAGCGTCGATTGCCGCTAGCGACATATTAGTGCATGTCAGGTGCATGCAAGTCTCCAGACCCAGCACACTCTGCGCCGTGAAACACGATCTCGTTGGTCGTCGTGCCGCCGTCTGCTGCATTCTTGTTTCTGTTTGTGGAGTTGCTGCCTCCTGCGTTCCACGTGACATCGATGAAGGCCGGCTGGGCTGCTTGATACATGCGATCCATACGGTCATACAGGTTGTGGACACCTTGGGTGGTCTTTGGTACGAAATACTCGAAGGAGTACGTTGGATGGTTTTGGTTGAGCTTGTCGGTGATTTTCATGGTGATAATAATTCTTGTTTGTTTCTGTTACCACTACGACAGGGAATGGATTGAATGAAATAGAATAATGCAAAATATGAAATAGAGTACAATGAATTAAGGAATAGATAGATAAATAAAATAAACAAAGAGGTAAACGGACGTTAACGCTGGATATGCTGTACAGGTATTATAATATCGACGAGACAAAGCTATCCATTTACGTCAAAGGATGTGTATTTGTGTGTGTGTGTGTGTGGTATTTTCCCTTAACTTAGATTCTTTAAACTATGAATAGAATAAAATCAGAAATCTAATGAGTTAATAGATAGATAGATAGATAGATAAAGTTTATTTTATCTCACTTTTGCCAGGAAAGTGCATCACAATATAATTCACCAGTGTCCAGATGCGAATACTCTTTTCTTATATACTAGGTTCCAAGGGTTTGCCGTGACTCACGAAGAGCTGAGATCAAGTTTAGAATGTGAACCTTATAAGCTGGAATCACATGTGACATTGCAAGGGGGGGTGACCGGGGGTGACCGGGGGTTCAGCTGAGCCAGGCGAGACAGTAACTACGTACGGGGGGTGGGAGGGCAACGCGAATAATGTAAGCACAATGAACAAATTGCACGTGCCATTGCGGGGAGGGAAAAGGGACTCGAGACAGACAGGGAAAACGAAAAAGAAAGAAAAGAGAAGGGAAGGGAGAGATCCGGGTAAGTGGAGTGGGTTTTCCTTTTTGCATTGTCTTCCACAGACAAAATTGGGGGAGAAGCAGGACCACTGCTTTACATGTCTGTTTTTAGCCTGAACAGGAGGAACAAGAGACGTTTTTTACATGTTATTGGGTCTGTTTAATTGTGGTAGCAACACAGAAAAGTGTGGTGTAGGATGTTGTTTCTCTCTTCGTTTATTTTTTGGGCTGTTCCGCATCATATGTATGGCGAGGCCACCGGTGGTTCAGCCACGGCAGGGTAAGATTCCGTCTCTTTTACGAAATAATTGAGCAAATTTTGGTGTCATGTGATGAACAAACTACACACTCTCGTTTACATTACAATTCGTGGTATCTCTATGTAGTGTCACAGAGTTATCTTTTATTTCAGTATATACCCTTGTTCTCTTGGTAACTGCTCACTTTCAGGTAGAGATCACGTGCATGCAACTGTTTCGAAATGGACATTTACCTATATATTCGTATTACATGATGCATTCCGATTTAAAATATACGTAATTGGAAAATATGAACAACTAGAAAAACCTGCTTAAATTGAATATTACCACAT
>NW_001834509.1:0-13164 GCF_000150035.1 Vanderwaltozyma polyspora DSM 70294
ATTTTTGTTTCAATAGGATTTTTTTCCCCTGGTTTGAGGGGGGCAGAATTGATTTCAAATAAACTGGTGCAATATTTTGAACCCAAATTTATTGGTATAGTTCTTCAAATAAATCAGAGGATCTAACGAATTGCGAATCATAAATCATCTTCAAAAAATTCATCAATATTCATTTAAATTTGGGCACTGGTAGTCTTAAGGAATAAGCTTCTCAAGGCATTATCCAGAGTTAAAATGATACTTTGACCCATATCAGTAGGAAATGAAGTCTTGGGTAACCGAATAAATATTACCAGTTTCAAAATAATCTCTCTAAATTGGATTGATATCACCAAAATGGAATTTCAAAAATTGTAAAAATTTATTGTATAATATGTGCTTACTAGTTATTATGCCTAATAACCTTTGATAAATGCAATACTAAAGATTGATTATTTTTTAATTTGCTATATTTTCCTTTCTACTGGAACATCGATCTACTATAGGATTAATATAACGCCAGACAACCTCCTTAAGTTGGTTGCAACCAACTAACATGGAAACACGTCATACATAGTCGTGTCAGCCCTAACAACCCTGATAGTAAGCAACTTCCTACGAACCTTAACAAACTATCAGAATATCCTTATTAAATAATACAACATCTTCCCCTGCATCCTCCTGAATAGACTTAGCACACCAACTCTTGGAAATTACTCCAATGCGGCATCTTCAATCTAGTTGGAATTTTGTTAAACAAGTGTCTTGACACGGCTATCGAAATTTGAGGATCAACACCTCTAAAAAGAGAATAAACAAGTTTATTGTTAACGTCCCAACCGACAACACTGACAAATTCATCAATACGTTCTTCAATTTCTTCTTCTGTGATTGGTGCCCTTCTAGGATACATCTCATGTCGACCTAAGAACCTCTTCAAATATTGCACGTTGATAACTCTATGCTTCTTTGATATACTCGGTAAATCAACTTCTATGCATTATCATTAATCTTCTTCACTACCTTATATGACCCCACATAAATAGGTTCTGATATTTTTCATATCTGAAATGAGAGTCTCTATGTACTAAGACATAGTCCCCAATCGTCAATGTCAATACATTACGCACACTATTATTCTGAACTTCCATGTTAACTGCACTGTCATCCAGGGCATCCTGGACTCTAAGTGTTAACATCTTCATATATCTTGTCATATCTACTGCAACGAAGTTCCTAGTTGATAACTCATTACCAGTTTCAATCTTTCGTTCTAACGGCGACTATCCTACATCGGCTTCGAAAGGTGACATCTGCAATGTTCTGTTAGGCGTCGAGTTATATGCAAATTCAATATACGGTAGCCAATAATCCCAACAAGTGAATTCATTAAATGTATAAGTCCTTATCATACGATTTAACGTTTGAATAGTACGTTCCGTTTGACCATCTCTCTGCGGATGATTAGATGACGACTTCTTCAGCTCGATCCCTAATCTTTTCGTAAGTTCCTGGTACAAACCAGCGGTAAACCTCGAGTCCCTATCACTAACAATCGATCTTGGGAACCCATGGTAACAAAACACATACTGATATAACAACCGTATTGTTTCCACAATGGTCAATGGTTGCTTAGCTGTAATGAAATGTGCACGCTCAGAAAATCGATCCACAATGACCAATATGATTTTATTCTCTGAATCTGCAATTGGCAAACCTCCTACAAAATCCAAAAAAATATCCAACCATCCCCCCTCTGCTACCTCCAGTGGCATCAGTAAGCCTTGCTTCTTAGGTTTATGCGTCTTCATTATCTGACACTGCGGACATGAAGTAACATAGTTACGCACAGATCTGAATAGATTCGGCCAAAAATATCGTTCGTATATCTTATGATACGTTGCCAACACTCCAAAGTGTCCTCCGCACAAATTATGATCGTGATACAGATTCAGTATTGTCATCCGTTTTTTCATTGGAACAATTACTATATATATATAATCTAACACATTCTCTTCGAATGTAAACCTCGATCCATATGACATTGAAAGCCTTAGCTTTTTCACAAATTTCTCAAACACGGCTTCGTCTGCTTTTGCTATCTTAGTATTATCATCAACGCCTAGATATGCAATGGCAGCTGCGCTTAGAGGGTCTTCTTTTCAGTAACTATACCAGCTTTTCAGATCCACTCGTCCAATCTCCTCGATCATAGCGGTAGTCTTCTCTAACGTCCGTGTATTCTCTGTAGGTTCACAAACCATACGAGAGAGTACATCTGCTACTACATTTTGAGATCCTGGTAAGTATTGCAACTCGAAATCAAAATCAGCCAATACATCTATCCATCTCTGCACCCTGGGCGTAGGTTCTGTATCCCTCTTCAGAGATAATAGGCTAATATGATCCATTCTCAATATAAAATGATGTCCATGCAATAAGTACTTAAAATGCTTTAGTGCTTCAATTATTCCCAGTAGTTCCAATTCACACACCGGATAATCCCATTGAGCTCCTCTAAGTGACTGAGAATAACATCCCACTACTCCAATTTTCTTATTCTTCTCATCAATTTCCTCCAAAACTGCTCCTACACCAATCTTTGATGCATCCGTTGTCAATCGATACCTGCTTTCCTCTTTGAAAGCCACTACTAACACGGGTTTCGATGTCAACGCACGTTTCAACTCTTTAAACGATCTCTCCTGCTCCTGCTTCCATGGGGAAGTCTTCGTGATAAACTCTTGAATAGGTTTAGCTACTCTCGAACAATCCTTAATGAATCACCGATAGTAATTGATCATTCCTAAGAATCTTTGAGCCTCTTTGGCACTGGTAGGTGTCGGAAATTTATCAATCGACTCGCATTTTCCTTGTAATGGTCTGATCTGATTCTCACTAATATAATACCCAAGATATTCAACTTCCTTGGCAGCAAAATGACACTTCTTCTTTTTCGCAATCAGTCCTTCCTCCTTCAACCTTTTCAATACCTTATCCACATGCTCCCAATGTTCTTCTAACGTTGCGGAATGAATCAAGATATCGTCTAGGTACACATTCGCGAAACTCATATCTCTAAACAAATCAGCCATATACCTTGAGAAAGTACTAGGTGCGTTTACCAATCCGAATGGCATAACTTTATACTCGTATTTTCCACTAGGCGTTACAAAAGCTGTTTTGTATTGATCCTTTTGTTTCATTGGTATCTGGTGATACCCACTATGAAGGTCTAATGTTGTAAAAACCTTTGAATTGCCAATCTTCGCTAATGATTGTTCGATTCTTGGTAATGGAAAAGGATCTTTAACGGTAACCTTATTCAGCTTCCGGTAATCTACACATAACCGATAAGTACCATCCTTCTTCTTAACCATAACGATGGGCGAACTAAATGGATATTTTGAAAGTTCAACAAACTCCTTCTGTATCAAATCATCTATGATTCTACTTCTCTTTCCATTCTCGGAGTTAGTCTGTCCGGTTGTGAGTGTGGCATTCTCTCGCTGTCCAGGAATTACCTCGATTTCATGTTCATACATGTGTCTGAAACGGTGTCCTTATATTTTGTTGATGCAGGTTCCACTCTGAGAAGATACTGTTAACAGTTTCTTGGTTGTCATTCAATTATTGATTCATGTCAAACTATATTATTTGGAAGCTAATAATTATTTGTATTATTCATTTATTAGATAGAGGGCAGGAATAGTTTTATTAATATTGAAAATTATCCCTTTATATAACTTAGGGTCTTTATTTAATTATTCTAAGTATATTCTGGTTTTTCAGCTTTACCGGTTTACCGGTTTGCTGATTTACTGGTTGTGGTTGCTGTGCTTCTAACGCTAACCATATTTTAACTGCTTGTTGAAGTATCGTATAAATTCTACCGATAACGCAATACCTCCGATATTATATGTAATATTTCTGTAAAGATATGATTATAATATAAATCAAACTGCTTAGGGTTTGCAAATACATTTTATTTTATTAACGATTTCATTGATTTTGTATAGTCATGTTGATTTTTGTTAATGAAAGATATTTACAAGAAGGTTCTAAAAATAAAATTACCATTTTAACAATTATTGTTTTTCTATTATTCCGTTGTCCTCTCAGCTGTTCTTACTTATCAATCACATTGATATAACTAAGGTAATGAAATCAAAGGATAGATGGTTTCTATAAGTGGGTGAAGCCAATTTGGTGGTTCAAGCTTTTTATTATATGACAACCTTTTGACTAGTATACAATTATAGGTATATAGAATAAATATAAGATATTAGACTCAAGTCTGCATAAAGTTATATCGATATCGATAGCTTTTTGTATAGTTCGCAAAGTTTAAAATAAGTAGGAAATATAGGATCACTTGAATGAACAAATAATCGTTGTTGTTCTGTCACCCCAATATATTATTATTTTCCATTGGATAATGTATTATTTAAAGTCATTATATTATACCACAGACTAATATATCTATATAGAACACTGTAAATATTCGTCTTTTCGAAACATAATACAGAGTGTCTCTGCCGCACTTACACTTGTTCCTTGTTCCTTCCAACTGTTTGCCTTAAAAGGTAGCGAAAAGGTTGGCCACAGACCCACGCATTAGCTCGAAATGATTTTTAAGTTCAGCAGAGTTATTTGAGCACGATCTTAAGATCCTGATGAACCCAAGCACACTCCTGCAACTTTCCCCGGCAACTGCAAGGTATCCATGGAAGCTGTACAAGGTACACTACGGAGTAAAAAGGAACGAAAAATTTTCATTCCTTCTCCACAACCGCTTCCAATGTTTTCCTATCTTGTAAAATTAAAGGTATGAAATGGTATATATACAGGAATTATTTCAGTTACGAATACTGTTTCTTGAATTTCACGATTAAGAATTATCAGATACCAATTTCTCTTTAGACATATAATCAAATGTGTTTTACTTGCGCTATAGATAACTCTTGGTATAAATATATTAGTACTATTGTCTGTGTTTTACAATTTCGCTCTCAGTTTCAATATTGATAACATTGCATTAGGAAAAGATGAAGACGTTGCAGTAAATCCAGAATATCGAGGACAGTATAAAGGTATTAATATTGGTGGTTGGTTGGTAACTGAACCATACATTACACCATCACTATACAAGGACGCTATGGCTCTGGCAAAGAAAAAAGGATCAAACGTGACTATCATTAACGAATACACTTTATGTGAAGCATTGGGATACGATGATGCTAAGGAATTATTAGACAATCATTTCAAAACCTGGATTACCGAAGAAGACTTCAAGAAGATTAGTGAAGAAGGGTTCAACTATGTTAAGATTCCCATTGGATACTGGGCGTGGAAGATTGACAATACAACTAATTTGTATCCAGGCAATCAGACTTTCAACGACCCTTATGTGAATATCAATCAAAAAGAATACCTTAACAAGGCTTTAGGCTGGGCATTAAAATATGATTTGAAAGTGTTTGTGAATGTATATGCAGTTCAAAATTCAACAAATTACTTTGATTTAGATTTAGAGAATTCTTTATGGGAAAATCAAAATGGAATTAGAGTAATTTCTTCAATTCTAAAAGATTATTTTGATTATATGTTAAACATAGATTATCCATCTTCTTTGGCCAGTTTGGAAGTTACATTTTCCCCGATGTTAGCTGTATGGCCAGCTGAATCCTATCAGATTAACTTTTATACCGACCTTTTTGACTACTACCAAACCACAAAGGACAGTATTAGTAACCCAAATCCAAATATTACCTTTACTATTCAGTATAGTGGCCCAGTCTATAACATGACATACCATGACTTGGATCTCGACTTTTATAATAGTTCCAGTCCTTATTACAAGGGAATCGAATATAAATCAGATTCGCAAATAGCTGAATGGGATCAAGTATTTCTTCAATATCGTTTTGCAGAATCCCATGATTTTGACATTGATCAATCCATTGAAAATATTGCACATAATTTTAACTATAAGAAAAATATCACCGGTGAGCCAGCATTTCCTATTACGTTTGTGGGTTCCTGGAGTAGTACATTGACTGATTGCACACCTTGGATACATGGTATTGGTTATGGATCATGGTACGATGACACATACGATGAAGATACAAATTATGAAGTCAAAAATGAATACGATGATATTGACTATGAAAACTATGAAAACTATACCTGTGTTTCTCAAAATCAAATTGAGGAATGGCCTGAAGAATACAAAATTCAAGTAAGAAAGTTTATTGAAACTCAATTATCGCATTACAGTACTTATACTAAGGGATGGTTCTTCTGGAACTGGAAAACTGAAAGTGCATCTGAATGGGATTACCAAAAATTGAGGGACCACGATTTGTTTCCACATCCATTTGACAATTTTACGTATTATGAAGCGAATGGTGAATTGAAGTTGGCTGATTCCGATAATGAAAGTTCTATATCCTCTGTTGAAACGTCGTTAGGTACCTCTTCGAGCAGTCGTATTAGTACCGTAAGTTTAGATATGGCCCCAACTTCCAAATCATCAAGCAAGAGTGAGAGTTCAAGTGTTTCCATGCGTGGTGGTAAAACTAGCTCAACCAGCTCGACTCATGTCAGTCAAAGCAGCTACACCAGTTCAACTCATCCCAACAGCACAAGTGCTTCGCACAAAAACGGGTCGTATACCATTAAGAGTCCTAGTATTTTTGCTTCAATATTTTCTTGGAGTTTAATGATGATATGTTTTACTTGCGGTATTATGTTGTTTGTCTAAATAATCAGAGTTATCGAGGCAGTATTGTAATATTATATACTTTTATGCACACGATATCAATAAATATGTAAAATTAGCGGAATTGAAACTGGAACTGTTGAGAGAAGGTTTGCAGAAGCAGCGAGACAGAATTGAGTTGGAATCAGATATGCCTCGCATCCCATATTGTTATAGATTTATTGGAAACTTATGATAAGTTGAAATATTATTGACACAGAAGGATATAAATTCGATTATCGCACTTATTTTGGGCTTACTTAGAAACTGAGTAACAATAATCGAACATAATAGATCTAAATTTTTGTTCAGATCCTATTTGTTGTACCTCAATTATACAATTCATAATTGAATTTTATCTCTTAAAATATCAATATCATCACAGAATCCCATTTATACCAACTCTAGTCATATTACATCATGATTTTGTTTAATTCGCTATACTATTAATGATGTATTAATTGGCGTTCTAATCAGGAATTTTGCAACTGTGTCATTGCATAGGTAGAATGGGGTTTAATCCATGTGTAGTTTAATTTATATATTATATAGTGTGTACTTCTGATAGATATATTATCACAACCAGGTAACAGAAGATAAGAGGGAGGATGAGAGGACGGGGAAATATTAAGAAGCGGCCCATATTATATTTATGATTGAGCTCTGAAATTATATGTACAATTTTTCAAGTGAATTCCTTGTGGCAGATATATACACATTGGCAGCAGGATCCTGGATTCTAGGAAGACATTGGATTGTTATTGAAGATTTAGTATTCAACAGAAACATATACCTTTTGATAAGTTGCAGTGTTAGCATCTAATACATATCGAACAGTTCCATGTTATTAGATTAAGTGTGTGTTAACATATATCAATGTTACAATTACTTCTATGCGATTGTTTCATTGATATATGTTGAAAACCTAAATTCTAATTGCATCACCGAGAGATATTATTGCAAACTGAAAATATTTTTAATTTCAGTTAATGTAAATTATGGCATCCAAATGTTTTTTTCTTCTTAATCGAATTAACAGTTTTAATTAAATGGATCAAGTTGAATTTATTTCCTTCCCAAATTAGTGTTGAAGTAATATTCGTATTATGTTTCAGATTTGAAATATTTATTTTACCTTACCATAATTGATTAAAATATTATACTAATTTTCCTGATATTAATGCCAGTGATTTATTTCGGTATCAAACAGTCAGCGCATTGAAATATAAGTATGCTTTAAAGTTTTATTTTATAAAAATATTCTTTTTTATAAAAATATTCTTTTTTGGATGGAAGTGGTAGTAGAATTGGGATTGGAAAAAATAATAAATGTAGCAAAATATGTTAATTTACGGAATATCAGATGTTTAGAGGGAGAACTTGGTTGGGAAGATAAGATTGTTAAATGCCACATTGTACTATAATTTAGGTAGAGATATTGTGTGTATGGATTATTTGATTATGAATATTTCGTGTAGTATATTAGACTATATACTAATATTTGGTGATATGATGACGGATATTACAATAATGGATTTGATTGGGGGATACCAGCTCTTCGAAAAAACAGAAATATCAACTTGTGAGTCCAACATTATTCACAAAGCTAATATATTGGCCAATCAAATAAATATAATGAATATGGAAAATAAAATCTATTTCTTTGTTTATAGACAATAAATATTAAAACATTATGTAATAGATTTATACAATGATTATCAATAATATGAAGATTCAAAATATGAAAGTGATATAACCAATTTAACGTATTTCAAGAAACAATAACTCGTTGGAACCTATACAATTGGTTAGTATTGAATTTTGTGTGTTGGAATATGTTCAGTATTAGAAATATGACCAGCAAACCAGCAGGATGGAATAGGCAGCAACTAATTAGAATAATTATATGAAATGTTAAAGCTATATAAAGTGATAGTTATTTATCTTAATAAAACTATTACTACTAAGATATATTTAATATTACAGTTCATTTGGTATTGAAATTAGTGGTAGGCAAAACATATTTTACAATACCAATCACATTATTAAATGTTTATTAAGTTCAAAATATTTAAATATAACATATGTCAAAGGGAAGGATTAATACACCAGAATACGAATACAATGTAGTTGTAGTATGTATTTTAATTGGAGAGTTGTATATAAAATAATAATGTACCCCTTCTTAAAACTACAATTGTGACTAAATTGGTGGTTGGTATCCTTTTGCTTTGGCATTTCTTAGAAAACATTAATGTCAGTTAAATCACTTCTATTTAAGTAAATATAGATAACAACTTGAAGCAAGCATATTATATTAGAGAGTCAGTGGATGCATTATTATACTGTCTATCTGTGATGTATTGTTTGGTCGGTATTTGGTAAGTTTTAATTATTATATAGTTGTATAGTTAATTTGGTGTACATTAGAATAAAGTCTGTTATTCATGTATTCTAGAGAAACTTAATGTGGAGATCTGTATTAGAGAGTAAATATACTACTAATTAATTTTGTTGTTGATAGATCTTTTAGATGCAAGTTAACGTACTAAATAGTATACAATGGTATACAATAATATACAATAATATACAATAATCACTCTTTATAGCAATAAATGTAACTGAAGTTAGTTTTGGCAATTGTTATTCTAATTATTCCATTGAATCGCAGTAACCTTACTATTTAGGTATAACTGCACCTCTATTAAAAACACGGTGATATAATTTATGACATCCTTATGTGATAAGGATTTGGTATTGATTACGCTTAAGTACAAAGGGATAAAAATAACGAAAGAGGATTTAGTCATGTTTCATGAAAAGCTTGACACTAATAAAGTACCAATGAAATGTATATAAATGAGATAGTTCCTGAAGTAAAGATATACACTTCTTGTTATTAAAGAGATGACGATAAAGATCTTTATATATTTAATATTACTGTATAGTTATTATAATAGTTTTATAACCTCATATATCTTTTAACTAATAACCTTAAGTAATTATATCTAAGGCTTCTTTCCCTATATAAATACATTAATACATTAATATTTAATATTCCTGACAAAAAAATTCAAAATGATGAAATTTATGTTTTGTTAGTTTTATATTTAGTGCTATAAATATTATTTATTATCAGTTGGATAACAAAGAAACTCATATAAGAAAAAATATTACAAAATATAAAATTGTATTTTGAACTAAAAATTGTAAAATTATTTATATTAATATATAAGAAAGAGAAGAGTTATAATAAAATAAGTTGAATTATACAAGTTAATTATATGAATAGATGTAAATTGATATAATGCTATTGAAAGTATATTAAATGAATTAGTTCTGTGACAGAAAAATGGAAATGAGAATGGTAGAAACTGATATTATTCTGGTTTGGATTTCTGTTAGAGGGATCTTAAAGTCTTATGAGGTGGGAATATATATAATTTAGTGTGTTTTAAATTGTGTATGATAAAAATATAAGGTAGTTTAATATCCAGGTGTCGAGATAGATACAACAGTATAATGATAGATACAACAGTATAATGATAGATTAGTTATTATAACTTGTAGTAGTACCAATATTAGAATGTGAGTAGGAAGATTGGGATAATTATTTGTGTTGATTTAGATTATTGAAATAAATGAGATAGTAGATTATTATTTTGGTGGGATATATGAGTTTAAGGCAAATGTGAATATTAGATTGTGACAGTGGGGATAAGAGGAGATAGAGTTGAGATGGTGAAAAATTACAACCAGAAATGAATTCACAAGCAGTGAATTATATTTATTAGATTTTAAGTCGAGCAATTGGAGTTACTATTAAATTTTTAATTTTACCAAAATACCATAGTTAAGGCGAGATTTTTGTCTTTTCATCTGAAATATTTTATTATGGGAAAATATATTTCATAGTGCGAGAAGAATCCCATAGTTAAGGCGAGATTTTTGTCTTTTCATCTGAAATATTTTATTATGGGAAAATATATTTCATAGTGCGAGAAGAATCCCATAGTTAAGGCGAGATTTCTATATTTTGGGCAGAATTGCTTTATTATAGGAAGAAATTTTATTTTGTTCTTAAGGCTGGATAGAGTAAAAGTGCGTAGCCCAATATTAGGTAGTATTTTTCTCGGTTTGGTATTATTTTTTAGGATGGATCTTGGTTGGGCGACATGGATGAGAGTTGGTTATGTTTTTTAGGAAACGTGACATGGAAACAGATTTTCGCGGGTCGGTGTTGATTGTTAGGAAGGGTATGAAGTGCGCGTTGGTGATATTTAAAGTGATGGTTATGGAGGATAATGTTTAAGGTAGTGATAGCTAAAGTGATGGTTGTTAAAGAGGTTGTAGTTAAGTTGAGATAATGAAATTTGACTACAAAGGTAAAGTGAACATGGAGATTAAGATTATTGAATAAAAAATATACTTAACAATAAAAGTTGGTCTAATTCATTAAACTGATGGTTAGACACAATAATCATTAGTGACAGTATGATAAAAGATGAACCAGTTGAGATGGTGAAAATCTAAGACCAGATATGAAATCACAAGCATTGAATTATTAATATCAGATATTAGCTTCAACAATTGGAGTGACTTTAGATGCTAATTGATAGGGCCTTAACAGCTGAGGTAAGGTCGTATGAAGTGATCAGATTATTGAATAAATATAATAATGTTACGCTACCATATTATAAATTGATTCTCTGCAAGTGGTTCTAAGAATATACGTTTGTGCGTTTATTTCTAAATGATATATTCCCATGTGTGGTTCCGGTGTTACGTGATCCCTTCCCGTGGTTATATGATAATAAGTGGCCCGCTTTATAGGGATGGTTAAAAGGTGTGATTTATGGATGTGATTTATAGATGTGATTTATAGGTATTATTTATAGGTTTGTTTTATAGGTTTGGTTTATAGGGTTGATTTATAGGGTTGATTTATAGGAATGGTGTAGAGGAATGGTGTAGAGGAGTGGTGTAGAGGAGTGGTGTAGAGGAGTGGTGTAGAGGTGTGGTGTAGAGGTGTGGTGTAGAGGTGTGGTGTAGAGGAGTGGTGTAGAGGAGTGGTGTAGAGGAGTGGTGTAGAGGAGTGGTGTAGAGGAGTGGTGTAGAGGAGTGGCCTAGAGGAGTGCTGTAGAGGAGTGGTGTAGAGGAGTGGTGTCGAGGAGTGCTTTAGAGGAGTGGTGTACTGTACCGTTGTATAGGCGTGCAGTCGACCAGTAATTCAGTGGAGATGGTTACAGGATAGGGGATAGCGCGGTTTCCCCTGGTTTTGTCTTGTTGAGTGTGTCAAGTTCAAGTATTCTTGAATCCTTCTCATCGATGAGAAGGGAAGCTTCTTCCAGCTTGGACTCTAGAAGCTTCAACTTTTCACTTATTTCTTCTGAAAAATCTTCGCAATTGGGTGAACTGCTCCATTCATTTTCATCGTAATTGTCTGTGGAATTGTCACTGCTTTCTTTCCCGATTTCCACAAACATTTGGAGCTCATTCTCGAGTGCTTCTTGTGCTGACTGAAGCATCGAAATTGAGTCGGCGTACGGATCAAGACCTGAATGGATCCCTCCATTCTCACCCTTGCCGATGCTCCCTTCATGAAATCCATGACCATGGGCATACAAATCACCATTCCCAATCGAATTCCCGCGGCCGCCATGGCGGGCGGGAGCATGCGACGTCAGGACCATGTCGGCCATATAGTGGAACGCATTACAAATAGATGAGACGTCTTTTTAAGACGCTCATGACTGTTAAAAACATGGAGTTACACACAATTATCGCCTTGCTATGAATTCACCGGACATGAGTCGATGTTATATGGAGTAAGACCAGCAAAGAAGCCATTTGATCCAGATGCACAGGATAGGGAGGTAAAGAAACCTTTTAGACTTTATGATTCTGGACGTGAGGATTATGATGATATTATGCCGCAGAATAGCGATAATGACAATGACCAAGTTGATGATACGCATGCTACTAGATAGCGAGGTTGACACCGAAGTTAATGGGGTTTACAATCATACAGGGATATCAAATGGACCATGTAGGGATGATCCCATCGCATTACAGACAATATTCTCAATAAGGATCACATAGCGGAATTTCTCCGATTTAGGGGGTGCCCAACTCAAAATTGTTTAATGAAAATACCGGCAAGATTATTTCGTTAAGAGGAATTAATTTTAAGGAGGAAACTTGGTGTCCAAATGGTTATAAGGATATGGCCAAAATTCATGGGAAAGCTTTGAAGAAACACCCGGTACAAAAGATGAAGCCGAGGGTGGTTCTTTAATCAAGGGGGTCTCAAAAAAAAAATAGAAGAGAGGGGATATTCAATGTGAACCTTAAGGAATGTAATGGGGAGGGGGAAAGATTTTAGGAACACTGGGAATCTGGGGTTCTAACAAGACCCTCCT
>NW_001834510.1:0-13296 GCF_000150035.1 Vanderwaltozyma polyspora DSM 70294
ATTAGAATTAAATTAGAAAACTGGGTACCTTTAAAAACTAGCAATGAGTTGATAATGCCAGGTCTAGGTAATGACGAACTATTGGATATTCGCAACTATCAAGCTAAAGCTGCTAATCCAGAATCTGAAGTCCTATTGGAGGATGCCGATGAAAACTATACATTTATTCCAAATCAAGAAACAATCAATCAACTTTCTGAGATGGGGTTCACAGAGAATGCTATAACAAGGGCATTGTATTATAGTGGTAATGGTAATACAGAAGCTACTATGAACTGGTTACTTCAACACATGGATGATACAAATCTTAATGATCCATTTGAAGTTCCTCAAAAAGCCACATCAAAGACAGAAGTGGATGAAGAATCGTTGAGCAACATGGTCGCAATGGGGTTAGATATGAAACTTTCAAAGAAAGCCTTAATTTTAAATAAAGGTGATTTAAATAGGAGTGTGGAATGGGTCTTTAACAATATGGATGATGATGGTGAACTTCCACAAGCAGATAGTCCAAGCAATACTGAAAATAAAACATGTGGTTATAATGAGCCAGGAAAGTATAAGTTAACTTCAGTAGTGTGTCACAAAGGTAATTCAGTTCAGTCTGGACACTACGTTGCTTTTATTAAGAAGGAGATAGAAAATGTAGAACGCTGGGTATTGTACAATGACGAAAAGATAGTCATCGCGGAAGATCTGGAAGAATTGAGCAAAAATGGATATATATATATTTATTCAAGAGTTATTTAATAAACCATATGTATATAAATAAGTATCATTAGATTAGCAAATACAATAACAAATGTAGCCTATTAAGTTCGTCATTGTCCTTCTTTTAAATATACATGGAATATCATTAAAACATCGCGAACAAATCCCAGAGAATCTTAGCTTCGGCTGATATAAAGCTTATATAACAAATATAAATGTGAAACAAACCTTAAAAAGATTAAGGTCATCAAGGTTATATAAAAACAATATTGTTGTAGAATATTTTTGGGATATTTAAGTAATCGATGGAAATGGATAATAATAATATTAATATTAATAATAACAAATTTATCGGTTTAGAGTACGCTGTTCCAAAGAAAGTTTATAATTTGAAGGCCATGCAACAGGATCAACTAGGTAGAAGTTTTAATCAGAACGTCACACAGGCATCTCATCCAAATTCTCACAAGATTGCTTATGGTGTGGTTAATATGCAAAATCCCTTCGATTATCAGAAAGATATACCTGTAAGTAATGGGATATGGCAAGATTCGAATCTTCCAATGAGAGGATACACGCTTTCTAGATCTAATTTGCCTGTAAAGGTTTCTGAAACTTATGGGGGTAGTAATCAAATTTTAAATATAAATGCTGGAAATAATATGAATAGTACACCTATTAAATATTCTGAATTCCCTCCAATAGGGAATCTTATGCTTTCTATGGATACTAAAAAAGATCTTACCTCAGATGAAAATCCTTCCAAGTTATTTATGGAGGAAGATCTAAGAATAAAAGAGGAACAATTAAATTCATTGACTAAGGAATTGAAAAACCAAAAAGACTTATTTAATAAGTCTTTAGATTACAATCAACTGGGTTTTAAGCATGATAAAATTAATCAAAAAGATTTGGCTCAAGAAATTGCACCTGATTCTGTTGAAAGTTTATTTAAGACGCTATCATCAGAATTGCAGTCTAAAGAGGAAGCCTTAAGTGATCTTCGAGATAAATTTGAATGTGTATTAACAGCTTTGGCATTAGATACTGAAAATCCTATAACAAAATATGGAAATAATGATACCGAATCAATAGCTCGTAGAATAGTCTTGCGTATTGAGAACCTTTCAAAGGAAAATCAAGAAATGGCTAAATTGCTCTCTTTTAATAGTTCTAAACAGACACAAATTGAGTTGGAGCTTGTTAGAAAAGAAAACGTTGAGTTAAAAGAACGATTACGTAAACTTCACGAAACTCGATCATAATTTTAAATCCTTTCAAGAACTATTCAAATCACTATACCCTTAAATAATTGCTGAATTAAAAATCAAGACATTGACATCAGAATTAAATGATCTCTAGATTCAATAAATAATATATATATATATATATTGATACCTAAATGACTATTGATGTGAGATATAAAGAAAGGAGAGTTATATACAATATTTAATGTATATATTATTCTACTTTCCATTTAATATGAGCGAACCTGAATTATTTCTTTAAGACTACTCTTCTATTTCTAACACCTTCAGCTAATAATTCCAATACATTTTCAGTAGTTTCCCAACCAATACAGGCGTCAGTAATAGAGCAACCATAAATCAGTTTATCACGGCCACCTTCTGGAGGGACATCTTGCCTACCTTCAATTAGGTTTGACTCTATCATTACACCACACAACCCATTTTCACCAGCAGATAACTGATCATAAATTGATTGCGCTACCTTTGGTTGATTTCTGAAATCTTTGCTGCTGTTGCCATGAGAACAGTCAATCATAATTCTTCTTTTATTATCGTTTTCATCAATCAAGTTGGCCTTTAGCAAGAATTCTTTTGTCTTTTTAACACTTTCAGCATCGTAGTTAGTACCAGTCTTACCACCTCTTAAAATGACAAAAGTATCTTGGTTACCTTCAGTACCAACGATAGCTGTAACACCAGGCTTTGTAACAGATAAGAAATAATGTTCATGGGCAGCAGCTCTCATGGCATCAATTGAAACCTGTAAGCCACCGTCAGTACCATTTTTAAACCCGATTGGAAAAGATAAACCTGAGGCTAATTCTCTATGTAATTGAGATTCAGTAGTTCTGGCACCAATTGCACCTAATGAAAAACAATCACTTAGAAATTGTGGAGAAATAGTATCCAACATTTCACCAGCAATTGGTAATTTTTCTACTAAATTAGTGAACATTTCCCTTGAAATTCTTAAACCTTTATTAATTTGGAAAGAATTATCAATATCTGGATCATTGATTAGACCTTTCCAACCTACAGTAGTTCTTGGTTTTTCCAAATAAGCTCTCATAATAATTAATAAGTCGTTGGATAATTTTGATGCAATCTTGGCTAATCTTTCAGAATATTCATAAGCTGCTTTTGGATCATGAATTGAGCAAGGACCAATTACTATGACTAATCGATCATCTTCACCATTTAAAATCTGATGAACAGATTCTCTAGCATCGACGATATTTTTTTTACCAGTTTCAGAGATAGGATACTCATGCTGAAGAAGGTCTGGAGAGGTCAATGGATCATAACCTTTAATTCTCCAATCTTCCAACCGGCTTCTGTCACCAACATGGTCATTTTTAATGAACATTTTTATATCTTTATAAATATATTAGTTGCAGTGAAAATATCTATCAATATGAAGAAATTTCAAAATTTATAATTGCTTGTCTATATTATTAAAGATGCAATTTCTGAGTATAGCAAAAATAAAGGTACTTCTACGTTTCTTGCTGCTGCAGGTTCTTATGCTTTAGGGAAGCTAGAGATCAAGACTCTTGTAAAATTTAGTATTCTATTTTATTATATCTTTATACTTGGATATGTAATGAACAATTACAACAATAATGGGTAATTAACCTTAGAGTCCAAATATATATATATATATATATATTATAATCTCATCTATCTATTCCTTCAAGTTAAAATTACTCTGAAAAAAATGTGTTAACTGCAAAATTAATGTGTTAACTGCAAAATTAATGTATTACTCATTTTAAATCATCCCAACTCCTTCAACGTTTTGTTAGAAGCGTTTATTTCCAAACACTTGTTCATCAATCTTCTTGGTGTGTGCATTATTACTATTATTATTGCCTTGCTTTGCTTTTGATTTTACTCTGCTTCTGGTTGGAATGTCGAGCTCTTTTTTTTTTCTGATATCGAACGAAGCGGAATTATATGTTCGAAAAATGACTAATAAGGAGAATTTCGAGTCGAGGGTAGCCATGTATTAAAACACATCAACTTTGTCTAGCCAACTGTTCTGATTTTTTTTTTGGTTATGATGATGATGGTGATGAAGTTTTGATTCTCCATTGATAGATATATCTATGTCTTGTTGCTATCGGTTATATTTATATTGGACAACATATTTCTAATAGACAGATGCAACATAGTATTTTTGCAATTGCTTCACAACAACAACAAGCACCTCCACAGCATCCGCGGTCGTGATGATGTGGTGGTGGTGCCTGTTGGATGTATATAGGTTGTGGAGCAGGTTGGTAGTACATTGCTTGTGGTTGATAGGTATTATAATGATTATGGTGGCGAGGCATTGATTGATTGGATTTAGTTATGTTCTTGATCTTGACTTGGAATTGTGAGTGGGATTGGGAACTCTAGTTGGTTTCAAGACTGCTTCATTATGGCACTCATATCTATATCTATCTATAGCTATATATATACATATATGTATATGTGTGTATGTATCTGTTTATATTACCTGGTAAAATTAAAAATTGTATGTCAAAAATAGAAATTAATCACTGCAACTACTGTTAAGGTATATAAAAATATTTCTTGAAAATACAGATAGAAGCTATCGTTGTGGGAAAAAACAAACATAGACTAATAGCGAAAACTTATTCATTGACACCTTGTTTATCTCTTATCTATCGGTGGTTAAGCCTCTATCTAAAGTGGCTAAATCCTATATATCTTCAAAAAGTGAGGCTGTGACTCTAATGGTCTAACATTAGTAGTGCGGTTTTTCTAGATTCAAACTAGCTATGTATTTTAACGCCAAGTTTCTCAATGGAATACAGGGCAAAACTTCCGTGTTTTTCTAAGAAACTTAACTTAAAAAAATAATGGAAGGTAATATGATCTTATATGGGGATCACCAACCAATTCTCTCGGATCATTTTACCATAATACAGAAAAAACGACACTTCTGTATAAATGGGCTGGTTGAGTTTCTTCTTAAGAAACAAAAAGTCAGGTCCTACCCGGATTCGAACCGGGGTTGTCCGGATCAAAACCGAAAGTGATGACCACTACACTATAGGACCAATATATTTTAAAATTTGTTATTGTATAATATGTGCTTACTTGTTATTAATATGAATAACTCTGATTAAAATACAACACTAAATATATTGATATATATTTCTTACTTGACTTTCCTTACTAAATGGAAAACTCTTCCTAATATACATATCTACTCTATTCTTTTATATATTTCCTAATCTCCTTCATGAGTTGGTTGCAGCCAACTCATATTGTGACATCTCACATTCTGACTGGTGTCAATCTTATTAACTGCTGACATTGGTCATGTGACGTTTCTTATAAAGCCATATTATCATGTCTCACGAGTGTCTGTCCGAAGTGAAAATTCTTCAAGGCATCTTGAAGTATAAAAGAACCTTATGTAACGTCATATATTAAGTAACTATGTATCAGAATAAAGAAATGATCCAGTTATCTAGTAAACCAGTGACAATGACAGTTGAGACCAATCCTACAAACCAGTATTAACCCTGATCGTAAGCTGTTGTAACCTAAAATGTATGGTTCACACTAATGGGTTTCAAGGTTATGGCAATAAAGGTTATGGCAGTAAAGGTTATGACAGTAAAGGTTATGACACGTTGCAATTGTTCGATCGCAAATGTCATACTCGACCTTCTAAGTAATTGCCAAATCATATCATAAGAAGTGGAGTGCAAAGGCATCACTATTTTTATTATAATTAATTAATAATTCTGAGATTATGAGATTGGATCTAAACCTATAAAAAGGCATGACATTTTGGTACATCTAAAATATTGTTTATCTAAAATATTAATATATATTTATTTAGTTACATTTATAAGACACTACGGAGAAATAAATATAAATATTATATTAAAAACATCTTGTATCAATCACCAAAATGAATCAATCAGATATTACTTTTACATCTGAACATAAGCAACGTCCTACGAACCTTAACAAACTATTAGAATGCCTTCACTAAATAATACAACATTTGTTGTATTATTTAATAAGGACATTCTGATAGTATGTTATGGTTCTGTATTGATTTCGGATTATAACATAATACGAAGAAGTGGAGTAATCAATAAACAAAGGATTTGCGACACTGTCACAAACAAGAACGTATATAAAGAACTAGATAATTATCATAGCTACATGAATAAGTTCCCAAACTAAAAGGGACAGACTTAATTATTATTACAATATACAACTTAATATATTAATCAGTATATCTACCTTTAGCTTATACTAATATATTAGAATATAGTACACATATTACTTCTTTAACTAATATAATACTTATTCACTATTATATAATAACCGGTCAAAACAATACAGTTCTGTTGTGTATTGATTCCACGTTAGTACAAGATGACAGGAATAAGGAAAGAGGATCTGTCATGATTGTTAAAAGGAATGACGCTAATAGACAACTGACATGACGTATATAAAGGGCATAGCTCCTGAAGTAAAGATATACACTTTTGTTATTAGACAGAAGACCATAGAGATCTTTATATATTTAATACTACTGTATAGTTATTATAATAGTTAATTAACCTCATAGAGCTTATAACTAGTAACCTTAAGTATTGACTTCTACGGCTTGTTTCCCTAGATAAATACTTAATACATTGATATTCAATATTCCGGATCAAACAATACAGTTGTATTGATTTTGTATTCTTTGGCCTGTAATTATTATTTTGTAGAGAATCAGAGGGTTGTGTATTCTTTACAGAATCGTTCATAGTAATAGATTCTTTATTTATTTCCAAGGACATTCTTAATAAGTTGATATTGATCCGGTGTATTAAAGTATAAAATATACACATGGGAATATAATTAACATGACAAGTGTCAATTAAGATCTTGTCATTTCTTATATAAAGTGTTGGAAAAGTTTTAACGTCAGAAATAACACGTTCGTGTAAAGTAACATTTCTTTATCCTATATGAATAATGTCGTAATACTGTATTCTTTGTTGTGAATTCTTTAGTTGTAGATATCTAATAATTGTACGTCGAATAAATGCTGTTATGGTAATTATTCTATTCGTCTATTTGGTGGTAGATTAGTACTGTAAATAAGTATATTTATTAATTAAAGAGTTCTATCTCCCTTCTTCTAATGTACAAAGTAAGTAAATAATATACAATACTATACAACTGTTTCAAATAGTAATTACTATTATTCTTTATAAGTATGAACGATAATAACACTTATTATCTGGTGTCATAGATCTTACAATCCATTCGTATTAAACTATGTTGAAACAATACAATACGTTTAGATCACGTGTTACCTCATAATTCTGACAAATATAGAACTTTATTATTATTATTAACAAGTATATTTACTTTAACTTACAGATCTCCACCCTTAAGATCCTATAGAATAAACGCCTACCAGCCTTCATTCTAACGTATACCAAATTCAATATACAACTAAATAATAATAAAGGCCAAATAATACATCGAATACCCATCACGTGTTCCAATAACATACTGTTACCCTCACTCGTATTTTCATTTTTTACAGTTAAGATGATTAGAGTAAAATACGCGAATCTTGATAGTCATAGAAATAATTTAAATTTAATGAATGGAATGATTTAAGTACATCTAATTTTATATATAACAAGAGTGTGTAATAAAGGATAAAGGTTTTACGTATTTCAAGAAGTCAGTGAATAAAGGCTAGATTATTGCTTCTGATCCTTTGAAGGTTTTAGAAGTGTTATCTGGTATTGTATTGTATTGTATTGATATATATATATATAGTTATTTGAAGTAGAAGAAATTATAGGTAGGTCTATTCTGCTACTCTGCTATTGTATTTTGGGGTTCTATATTCTTTTACTATCTTAGATATAGTATAAAGTGAAATTAATAGATTTGCTAGTGGATATATTGGATATATAGGACATATTTATTAACATTATTGCATTTCTAATATCCATCTTTTTTTGTTTTGGAAGAGAGGCAAGAGAGATAAAAAAAATTATTTGATCTATTAGGATTAGTTTTAACCCAAGCAACGAGTGATAATAGGTAATCTTTTTTTGGAAAACATTTGAAGTTTATATCATTTATTCGGCAAATTAAGTTTGGAATTGGCTAATCTTCCTTTTTAAATACATCTAATTTAACTCACATTCAGTTACTTCAAGAAGTAGGAATTAATTGAAATTTTTGCTTTATCATTCTCATTGAAAAACTGGTATTTAGAAGGGATTTTAAAAAGGAAATCTAAAGAAAAAGCTCTAATAAATCATTAAATCTGAGTCAGTTTGCTCATTATCGTGTTGTTAAATTTTAAACATTCATTTTTTTTTTAATCTTTCAAAGATACCCTTTTTTTTCTTGAAAAGGAAAAAAACATAAAAAAAGAAGATTCATACACAATTAACAGTCAATACTCTTTTCTATATCATTGAACTTTCAACATTTATCAATCCACTTTTAATAGTAATCATATATCCCTAATATATTAATTGAAATCAATGATAACTATACAATGGCTCCACATAATTGTGATAGAGAGTTGATTGATTTAATACATAATTTTTTCCTACGATCGACTTTATTAATATGTTCGTCAAAATTAAACAAAAATCAACATTTATTGGAAGAAATACAAAAATTTGATTCAGACTTAAATGAAAAACCTGATTTACCTAAAACTATTAATGAATGGTTCCATGATGAAAATGAAAGGAATCTCCCACCATTGGTAATTGAGACTTTGCTAGATTTAAAGAAGTTATCGCCTAATCATTTTGTTACATTAAGAGATGATGACGGGAATGTTTGGAATGTTTGTAAAGGCACAAAAAAGTCAGAAATTGTACTGGAAAGATGGCTAATAGAATTGGATAATACATCCGCAGCATTTCAATCATATAGAGGAACGATTGACTCTACTGGTGAAATTAGAAAACAAATTGTGCTACTCGCCCGTTATTTAGTAACGTTGATTCAAATTCTGCCTAGTAATGAGTTGGAAGAAAATTTGACCAAAAATAGCACTAATTTAATATTGTCATTAAAACGTAAGGTAATCGATGGTTCAAAACCAATATTATCAAAGGGTAGAATAGGTTTAAGCAAACCTATTATTAGTACATACTCAAATGTCATTAATGAAAGAAATATACCACCTCATCTTGAACAGAGGAAAATCACACCTGTATATACGCCATTAGGGCTATTGAGAATATCAGTTTCTTTCCGCCATGATTGTCGATTTGAAGTTAATCAATCTACAGATTCGTCTGATAATGTAGCTTCAAATACTACAAATATCCATCAACATTTAGAACCATTGCATAACAAAAATTATACAAACACGTCTCTTTCTATTTCTCCCCATTCGCATATTGCACTGGCATCATCATCTGAAAGAAATTCAATAGGTAAGAAAGACTTGAATTCAAAGCCAATTCACCCCTTCAAGACCGGTTCTGTAGGAAGCTGCACCATCAATCAAAGTCAAGCTATGATCAGGACAACATCAAATCCATCTGTAATAGCAACATTAAGAGCACAGAGATCAAGAAATGATTCCATATCCTGTCAAAGTCAATTGGAAGATATTCAGCTTGAAAGCACAAGTGTTGGTAGTGGATCAAAATACTCTTCTTCATTTGGTAGGATTCGCCGGCACTCAAGTGTCAAGTCCTCAGAAAATGTTGAGAAGCCTATAAGGTTGGTTAAACAGTCCAATGCTCCTACAGATGATTTGTTGGACTTTGTTAAAATGATGGATGAGAAACAGGAGCTAAGAATAACGAAATGTAATATCAGCAGCAATAACGCTGATATTTCGAACTCCATCTTACGTTTTCAAAAGTTAAAGTCATCTAACGAAATATTAAGTGAGGATCTTTCAATGAGTGTTTCATTAGAAGGTGTGAATGCAAGCATGCACAGGCGTTCGTCGGTTTCACACTCTCCAATACCGTCCGTATCGCCCCCTGTTCAGTATCCATCCATTCCCTCAAGGTTGTCGAAAACTAATCTACAAGAGCAAGATACCTTTAAGACTGCAGTAGTGAGCAGAAGAAATTCAGTTGAAAAATCAAAAATTAATATTTCACAACCCAAAACAACAGGAAGAATTGAAAATGAACTAGTTGACAAGCCTCTTTTTAATGAGGAACATGAATCAAAGGGGGAAGAATTACTGGCTTCTGGAATTATTGGGCCAAGTTTTAAGCGCTCGACATCCCCTCATTCGATTGAAAGTGTTTCAAGTTTAATTTCGAAAACTAAAATTGCATTTCAGCAACCCTCCTATTACTCTCATCCTACAACAGCAGCAGTTCCTGCGTATGCAAAGCTTCACAGGCCTTCAGTTCTTTCGACTGATGTTTTGTCAGAAGATCAAAATAAAAAGGTGGTGCAAGATTTAAATAATAATAAGGATGAAGATGATGAGCTACTATTTTTTATGAGTGATATGAATTTATCAAAAATTTGAATGTTATGACAACTCATCTTTAATCTACGAAGTGTCCAATCTTTATGTAGTATAATGTCGTATTATGATTATAAAGTTTATCTCCTATTTCTAACTTTAGTATTTGGATTTTATTATAATATTCAATAATATGTAATATTAATAATTACAATAAAGGTTAATTAAGAAGAAGGTATATCTTTTTTAGTGAAATCATATAATATATTTTTTAAATCACCTTTATTCTAAAAAATATTTAATTATTAAGAAGGGTTAATTAAAATTACTATTAAAAAAAAGTTAAGAGTTAATACTATGTACATGATAACTCTACATCTCTTTTTCAATTTTCGGATATTAGTTAATTTTCCAGATATTTGCTTCTCTTCTTAATCCTTATGTTTGAAATTGATACATATAAATAAAAGTTTTAACAATTCTTATTTTACACTTGAAGTTGTTGTTGTGACATAAAATAATTTGCTTAAAAATCAAGGTCGCTACTATTTCTGAACAGCGATGTCATCTTGACCAGAATCCATATAAATTGACTATATATGGGATAAAACTGATAGTTGAGTATTCAGGATGAGAAATAGTTTTCAATGTAAGCTAATTCTTGATATACATAGTCTAGGTATGTGAACGTTTAGTTTTTACGTAAATGGCAAGAGATTATCTTTTATTTGACAAATATATCATTATATTTAGTATACCCAAATTAAATATAAGACATAGTAGATTTGATATTAATGCTTCAAACATTTCTTTAAGTTTGCGACTGTTTTTTATTTTATTTGGCATACTTTAGTTTTCAAAATCAATCTCTCACAATAAATAGGTCATCGCTAATCATGAATTTTATTATTTATTTACTTACCTAATTGTATAATTGCTGTTACCTAAAAATAAAGTAGCCTGGAATAAATAAAGTGTATAATTTTGTTGCCTTTGGTTTGATAATTGAAGCATTGAAAATTACTTGAAAAGAAATAATGTTTTTATTTAATTTCTTGGGAAAGAAAGTTTGTCAACTTTGGTAATTTAAAAATCTCAAAATACCTTGATTCTAATCAAAATATAAAATTTTGATAAATAAGTTTTGAATTACGTGAACATTCGAGGAAGCCAAATCTGCTTTGCTATTCACTCATCTTAATATGGGTACATGTATTGTTTAACCTGTTACATAGCATATGCGTTATTATTAATTGTGGCGGCTCGCCAATTACTAATGGTCTAGATGACATGAGAATATTTGTCAAAATATTTGGCATATAAATAGAAGCTGAATGCCCATTTTTGGTATTTAGCATAATTGTATAATTTGTATATATTATGTTATAGTTTGAAGTGTAAAAGGGGTAAAAATTTTACATATCAACATGTTGTAACCTAAAATATATGAATTCCATATATAGGTTTACAGATTACTTAAATCACCTGATAAATGATACTTGTATTATTTGGCCTGTAATTAGTAGTTTTTAAATATTATTTAGTTGTGTGTTTAATTTGTTATACGTTAGAATGAAGGCTGTTGGGCGTTTATGTTGTAACCTAAAATGTATGAATTCCATATATAGGTTTACAGATTATTCATATCACGTGATAAATGACATTTGTTGCCCTAATGACATTAATGCAAATATTAACAATATGACCTAAGAGATAGATTATAGATCTGAATGGTTCTAGAACATTCTTATGAGCTGAAAGATTATATTTATAACCCTAATCATTTTAATGAACAATGATTACTAATGATATGAAGAAATAGTCTGTCAATATTATTGACAGCAATTATTATGATAGATTCCAATAGCTCGATAATGATGATCTACTTGATCATCTGAGCAATTGATGATCATGTCATAGGAAGTGGAGTGCAAAGGCATCACTATTTTTATTATAATTAATTAATAATTCTGAGATTATGAGATTGGATCTAAACCTATAAAAAGGCATGACATTTTGGTACATCTAAAATATTGTTTATCTAAAATATTAATATATATTTATTTAGTTACATTTATAAGACACTACGGAGAAATAAATATAAATATTATATTAAAAACATCTTGTATCAATCACCAAAATGAATCAATCAGATATTACTTTTACATCTGAACAAATATCAACTTATTAAGAATGTCCTTGTGATTAATAGAAGTATTTTGTGGATTGAATGGGGTTGTTGTGTGAGTCCTTGAGATGTCTACTGTCTGTACACTTAGTCCTGTTTTTTGCTGCTATATTTGATTTATGCATCCTGATCTTATATACTGTACGCGTTTTTGTTCCTTGTTTTTCGTTTTAGCTTCAATACTTTGAGTTTGATGTACGTTGTATTGTTCGCTCGTCTGTATAATCCCTCCCTTTTCTAACTGGCGTGTTTTTTTGTGTTCAGATTTTACAGGTGGTTTTACTTGATTTGTTGATTCGTTCGTGTTAAATTGGGAGTGTAATTCGTTTAGGTGCTATCATGATATATTATGTTCGGCGTCAAAGTGTATGTGGTCTGTCTTTATGGTGACGTAACTGGGATAGTAGATGATGGAATTTGTAGTGCCTATACCGGGCCATGTTGGTTGTTGTCTCCTTATTAGGTTTTGTGTTCTTTGCTCTGTCTTTACCCTGTCAGTTTCGCGCTTTTGGATGGTATCGGACGTTCTTAATGACTCAGTGGAAGAGGATTGTTCGTGTGCCTGGTTGTAACGTAGTTCTGTTTACTTTTGATTTATTAGCTGTTCTTTTTCATGGTAATGTTGGGCTTGCTGTTATGATTTTCTTATTATATTTTGTGCGAATACATTGAGCGTTGCTCTT